>NC_133805.1:2243182-2358182 GCF_043250625.1 Sebastes fasciatus
AGTTTATCCAAACTAGGAACAGGGAGCCTGATGTACGAGCCAAAGCAGCTCTAGAGTTGGTACACACAGATCTAGCGGGACCAATAGACCCAGAGTCCAGAGACGGGTATAGGTTCGCGTTATCATTCACTGATAACTATTCCAGTGCAGTAGTTGTGTATTTTCTAAAACAGAAGAGTGACACAGTGCAAGCAACAGAGAAGTTTCTTGCTGATACTACCCCATAGAAAGATTCATCAGGTCTGACCATGGTGCAGAATTCACAGGAAGGAATCACCAGGCACTACTCAGCAGAAATGGGATCAGACATGAGACTTCAGCACCGTACTCGCCACACCAGAATGGTACTGCTGAGCGAAGTTGCCGCACACTGTTTGACGTGGCTAGGTGTATGCTAATAGAGAGCGAGTTGTCAAAGGAGTTATGGACCTATGCAGTGCAGACAGCAGCTGTAGTGAGGAACAGATGCTTTAACAACACAAAACAGACACCTTACTTAATGCTGACAGGCAGACGGCCTAACATTTCCAGGATGCAAACGTTTGGGTCAGTGTGTTATGCCTATAAACAGAACAAGAGAAAGCTAGACTCAAGGTGTGAGAAGGGAATCTTTGTCGGTTACAACGAGAATAGCCCGGCCTACTTGGTCTACTGTCCTGACAGTGGGAAAGTGCAAAAGCACAGACTGGTGAAGTTTGTGACCAAAACAGTTGCAGAGCGACAGACACAGACTGAGATGACACCTGATGAGGATGATTTTGAGGCGCAGAACAGAGCTAACCAGACCGGGCTGAACACTGATGTGAGTCCAGGACGGGGCCAGGTTCCAGTAATTGTGCCTGAGGTGAGCAGCCCAACACAGATAAGTGAGACTAACCATGAGTCTACAAGATAGCCTTCTAGAGAGAGGAAGAAGCCAGGTTATTTAAGTGAATATGTGTCTGGCAAGGAGAGTGATGATCAGGTGCTGACTAACATAGATTATTGTTACAGATTAATGTGCAATGTTCCCTTAACATTCAGGGAAGCTGTAACTTCATCTAACTCAAAGGAGTAGCCAGAGGATACAGCCAAAAGATGGGTGTGGACTATGAGGAGACATTTTCTCCTACTGCTAACCTGACCAGTATCAGAGTGTTGATGCAAAAAGCTGCACAGGAAAACCTGGTTTGACATCAGATGGATGTCCAAACTGCCTATCTACATGCACCAATAGATTGTGAGATTTACATTTACCTTTTTCAGACATTGTTTACACTTTTTTTTTTTTCAAACTTTTTTTTCCAACATTTTTAAAACTTTTTTTAAGACATTTTTTTCAGACTTTTTCTTCAGACGTTTTTCAGACATTTCTTTGGACAGTTTTTGGACCTTTTTTCGAACATTTTTTAGACTTTTTAGATTTTTTTGGACAAAAGCCCTCACACATTCACACATCTGGAGGTCAGAGGTCAAGGGACCCCTTTGAAAATGGCCATGACAGTTTTTCCTCGCCAAGATTTAGTGTAAGTTTGGAGCGTTATTTAACCTCCTTCTCAACATGTTAGCATGAAAACGTACAAAAGGAGAAAATCAAATGCATGAATCTGAACACAAATGAGATCACTGAACAGAAGGAGATAAAAAAAAAGAAACTTGTGTCACAAGATAAAAGTTCTTTGAGGAACAGACAAAAGGTTTTAGGCTGCTGTGTGTGTTTTTATCCACGAGATGTCACTGTGGTTCTCATGGCGACCATCATCAGCATCATCAGCATCATGTGGATGATGTCACACATGTTAGTCTGCTGATGAAGCTGCAAGATGTTGTCTGTCTTCAAACTGTTCAGAGTTAAAGAACACAAATTAAAAAATAACTCAGAAAACATTAAATAAGCAAAAATAATTATTTTGAATGAAGAAAACTATACTTTATATACTACTACTACTACTAATACTACTACTAATACTACTAATAATAATAATAATAATAATAATAATAATAATAATAATAATAATAATAATAATAATAATGATAATTGGAGAGGAAGTACATTTTATTCATTTCCCAAAATAGCTTCAGTTAATAAATTCAGATTATACCAAAACTAAATTATTCAGATTGTCCAAATATATAAATATATTTAATTAAACTAGGGCAATCGATCAAAATAGTTATTCACAAATAATCGAAAATATGTTTTTAGTTTGCATATTTATTTATGCTAAATGCAGTACCTGTGAGGGTTTCTGGACAATGTTTGTCATTGTTTTTTGTTGTTAATTGATCTCCATTTTTCATATTTATTTATTTATCTATCTATTTATTTATTTTTTATCTATTCCATTTAATTTTTTCCATTTATTTATCTATTTTGTATTTTCCATTCTTATTTTTATATTTTAAATTTTTTTATGTTTATTTATTTATTATTTTTTCCTTTCAATTGTTATTTTTTATAGTTAATTATCTATCTGTTTATTTATTTTTTATATTTATTTATTTATGTATTTCTATATATTTTATTATACATAAGTAAGTACATATACTACATATACATACACATTACACAAAAATACCAGTGAGAGTTTCTGGACAATATCTGTCATTGTGTTGTTAATTGATTTCCAATAATAAATATATTCATACATTTGCATAAAGCAGAATATTTGTCCACTCCCATGATGATAAGAGTATTAGATACTTGTCTAATCTCCCTTTAAGGTTCATTTAGAACGGATAAAAAATGTTTGATTAATTTGCGATTAATCGCGATTAAATATTTTAATTGATTGACAGCCCTAATAAAAAATAAAACAATGATTCAGTACTTTAGAATACAGACAAACCAAAGCAGGTTTATAGGCGAGTGACTTTAGCTTATTACTCTTAAACACTGAAAATGAAAGAAAGAAACAAAATAAAATATGTTTCCTTTCTAAACTATTCCACAATAAACTCCTGTAACTGTTCTAATCTTTATTTTTAGTACGTTAGTAGTAACTTTGCTTTTCCTTCTAGGACGAGTCAACATGTCTGCAGTTGTCAGACAGCAGCGTTATCTGTCCACCGCAGGGGCTGATGGGAGGTGTGAGGAGCCTTCAGGAACCACGTGGCCCTCGTCTGATCTCACAGCTCGTCCTTGTTTGGCCTCAGCTGTGTCGTATCTTTTCTGCGACAGTGCTGTTGAAGTGATGATGAAGGATGCTCCGAGGACACTGTTCTTGCTGGTAAAATAGAGTTTATTACAAACAAGCCACACATGTCATACGGACGTCGCGAGCAGTCCGGAGGCCTCCAGTCGAATATGAAAGTCCTGCAGCTTGGGGGCCCCCGACCACCTTATATCGGGTTCAGGCCCTCCAATCACCGAGCTAAGATATGAACTCATGTCTTAGGTATCTCCTACATGTTTATCTTTCAGCCCCTGGCCTTTGCCCTACTTCTTTCACATATGTTTACAATTAGGGGCCTCTCAGTCCGGCATCAGACCTGAAAATATACCACATATTCCCCCCTTCGAGACTTAACAAAGTCTCGAAAAAATAAGAGAAGAAACATACAGGTGTATCAACATGACAAATTTAACAACCTGTCCTTATTACCATTGAAACAACTTTATGGAGTATAAAAGTGAGAGTGAAAAACCTGTCAGGCAGCTAATCTTTCTTGAACAATGTATTAAACAATGTATACAGGAAAATTCTCTCACGGTCCCTCTGCCAAGGCGACCACACGTCGTACTCCATAACACTGACATGAGGAATTTTTAGCAATTTGTATATGGAAATGATTTAAGCAAATGCATATGGAACTCTCAGTAAATTAAAACAAAACAATGTCCAAAGTCAGGCTGGTCGACCCATCGCACCCTTCTATGAACCTTTTCCTGCCTACCCCACTGTCCCTAAACATCGAGAAAAAGAAAAAGAAAACATCTGAGGTCCCATTGTATTTAGAAACCATCATTTCTCAAGCATGTAATACACAAAAAAGAAAATTCCTTTTCAATAACACTAAGGTAACATCTCAGAGAAGACATAAGACTGTATAACGCTGTAGTTTCTCAGCAGCTTTGACTCAGGTGTAGTCTCGATGACGTCTTGACTCTGGATGTTGTATCGACAGTCCACGTTCAGAGTTCTTCAGGCCATTCGTATTTTCATGTTTGAAATGTCTGAATCCATTCAGCCCCTCGGAGTCCCTGACAATCCACCACCCTCACAGTGTTCTTCCCCCAGAATGTTCTAGAATGAAAGAAAAGAAAACCAGTATCTTTTGCATACAGAACAGATACAAATTTAAACATCAAACACAGAATAAGAACACTTTTATAAGTAAAAATGTGAAATTAGAAATCATAAATGTGAAATTAATCATATTGTTCATTTGTTGCCATACCCCCCCTCCGAGACTAAACAAAGTCTCGAAAGAGCAACACAACATCAACACTACAAACTACACAAGCAAAAACAGAGGTAAATAATATGATTATGTTTTAAAATGGATATTCCTCCATCACTTCGATCTTTATTGCGTCATCCTCTTCCACGTCCGTGTCAGCTTCGTGTAATAATGGCATCAACGTTTGATCGCCGGGCAGCACAACTCCAACCCATTTAATTATCATGGCCTTTGCAAAGGTCAACAACATCGTGCAAAAACAAAACATCACGCACAACGACATAACGAGCGCTACCAAAACCTGAACTAACACTGCTCCAAGTGGCCCCAATTTATCCCGCAACCAAGCATTTGCAGACCATCCCGCGTCTTCTGATGGGCCAAACGCATCTCTTATGAGCTTCAATGCCCCTATGACACTAGTCATATTATCAGAACTATCGGGAATCAAAGTGTAGCAAGCATCTCCTGTTAAATTTAAAGCAACACATAAGCCCCCTTGTTTGGCCAAAATATAATCAAGAGCCATGTCATGTTTCAACAATGTTAATCTATGGCTCCTTTGGGTGTTTGACAACATTTCGAAACCTCTTATAGTTTCGTTTGCAAAGCCCTGTAAGGTGTATGTAATGTTGTCGATGTGATCTGCCAAGAACGCTACCCCATACCACGGAAATAAACCTATTCCCCACTTTTCTCCTAAACTTATTCTCCAATGGTAAGACTCCAGATTATGAAATTGCGCTAATTCTCTTTTATTCCGACTTCCAGAAGCAACATTAGATTGAGCCTCATCAGATGCTTCTCCCTTCTGGACAGAAAAAACTTCATATGGGAGTTTCAACAGTGCCATATAACAGCATCCTGTCCACCCGTATGGTAGAAATAGATAAGCATTTTCACCACAAATCCACCAAATATCCCTGAAATTGCCTATAGTCACATTACCAGGCAACACTTGATGTTCTACCATCAAAGTTCTACTCGGACTCTTTGACACTTGAAAAATCACTTCATACAACTTATTCACATCCTCATCCTCACGCTTTCCTAAATCCATCATATAGCCATCACACTCTGATATTCCCATAAACATTCCAGACCCCTTATTAGTTTCATTTGAGCAAAAACAGTACTTTGCTCTCACAGGTGTCACTTCCATCGGATCAGGTACCGCTGTCATCACATTTTCATGTTGTTCAAGCAAATTCTCATATGGTAAATCTGCCAACCAAGAACAATTCATTCTAGGTTTAAAAAGGTTCACTGATAAAGCCATCACTTTATCCACTGATGACTGCTGTTGATACAAGAGCCATGACAGTACAGAAGATTGACATGCCATAGTTAATGGTTCCGGTACCGCCTCCAAAATTGAAGGCCATGTACCTGGTGTTGGTACTTTCAACACACATGGACCCTTCAATTTCTTGATTGATCTCACTGAGTGTGTTAACTGCTGAAACCATAAATTTCTACCTGCCCATGGGTCTACAATTCCCAACGCTAAAGCATCAAATCCATACGCTTTCCACTTAGCTTCTCTCTTCTGCATTACATGGTTCTGTTCAAACATCTCCTGTGATATACGATCCGAGTCGACAAACTCCTTTCCCTCATCTACAATATTCCTCTGAACAGTCTCAAATGAATTTCCAACCTTCACTTCCTCAATCTCCTTCCTACTACTCACACTAATCCCCATCTCTAACATAGACTTCCGGCTCTCATTCACCATCTCTTTCACTTTCAAGGATACTTTGTCAAGTGTCTGTGTCACATTCTCCAATTTCTTAGGCGTCAATGTTGTCGCCAAGGTAGTACTCTGATCGAAAGCATTATCATTATTTATTGATTTCAACTTTAAAGTAGCAGCCTCTGAGCTGGACGTAGATGACTCTACATCCTTCTCTTCTATCCTCTGTTCTCTAACTTCCACAATGTCATTACTTCTGTTCACGCTAGGCTCTATTTTTGACACTTGCTTCTCGACTAAATTAACCACATCCTTAAAGGTCCAAGATGTCATATTAGATGTCTGCGTGGTATTTACAAATGTCGTAGATGCCACGGATGTCGTCACTGTTGTAACATTCATCCCCTTTGAAGTCATAACTAGAGTAGTAGCCAGAGTCGGTGTATGAACATTCTTAGTTGTTTTTGGAATTAATGTAACAAGCTTTATCTGTGTACTAATCACCTTTGGTTACTGTAGTAAATTGTACGCTGTTTAATTCCTAGTTTTTTTTTTTGCAAAATCAATTTCACCGTCTTATCCACAAACTCTTTCCCATTGTCTGAGGATATTCGATCTGGAAGTCCCCACCTGCTTATGACCTCTCTGCATAAGAACTTGGCAACCGATTGAGCATCCTTTCGTTTTGTTGGACAGGCCTCAGGCCATCGTGAAAATCTGTCCACCACGACTAGCATGTACCTTTTCCCTTCAATCGGTTTTATCATGTCAACATAGTCTATAACTAGTTCCACCTGCCTATGACATAATCAATCTGTTCAAGCAAACATAGTGCCCAAAAACCATACTCTTTGGTAATCTTTCTCTTAACTTCCCCCCTTGCAACGTGAGCTAAGCCATGCGCCTCCTGAATCATCAGACCCAACAGGTCTGGAGGTGATAGTACCAGCCCCTCATGATTTCTCCAAAGTCCAGTAGAATCTCGGGTGGCACCTCGGTCTAGCCACAACTGTTTGTCCATTTCAGGAGCAGCTTCCTGCATTAAAATCACATCTTTGAGTGTAATTTTGTCTTCCAAGTTCACTTCATGCGTGACGAGGAGAACTTTGCCCAATTTATCTGCTCCAGTGACTGCTTTTGCAGCTTCATCAGCCGCTCTGTTCCCTTGTGAAACCCTTGACGCATCCTTCTTATGTGCCGCACATTTAGCTATTGCTATTTCTTTAGGCTTCATCATAGCATGCAACAATTTCATGATCTGGGCGTGATGCTGTATCGGTGAACCATCCGTTTTCTTAAACCCTCGGTTCTTCCACACTGCTCCAAACAAGTGGCACACATTATGTGCATATGCAGAGTCAGTGTATATCGTCACTCGCTTCCCTTCTGCCAACAAACATGCTTCAGTTAGCCCCACCAGCTCAGCAAGTTGTGCAGATGCAGGCTGTGGTATCTCTTCAGCCTTCTCAACTGTAAATCCAGTTCCTTGGGCTTTTACTATCGCATAGCCGGCCCTTAATTTATCGCCCACACGATAACAAGACCCATCAGTCCAATACTCCAGGTCTACCACATGCAATGGGAGAGCTTGTAAATCTGATCTAAGCCTAGAGTATTTCTCTGCTTCTTGAACACAATCGTGTGGCTCACCGTCTTCTGGAGTTGGCAAATTCTCTGCTGGATTTACCGTAACACACCTTGCTAGGGTAACATCTTCCTGCTCTAAGAGCCTATGATAGTCTCTGAGCCTAGACATGGTCAAGTTGTTCTTACCATAGTTCAAAAGATTTCTTAGACTATGATGTGTAAGAATTGTCACTGGATAACCCATTGTTACAGATGATGCTTTATTGTACATTAGAGAAACTCCCACCATAGCTCTGTAACACAGTGGTAACCCTAGCTCTACTTCTGAATAAGCCGTGGAGTAATACGAAATAGGTTGAGGACTCGTACCCGTACCCGTTGGTTGACAAAGAACTGCACATGCATATTTACCCCCAATGGAAGTAGATACATATAACACAAAATTCTTAGAGTAGTCTGGAATTGCTAGCGCCGGAGCCTCTTGCAACTTCTTTTTTGTCGTTTCAAATGCCAAAAGGCCATCATGTGTCCAGGACAGATTACAGTGTAGCTTAGCATTCCCAGTATCTTTGATCATAGCTCTTAAAGGCCCCGTCAAGCTAGCATAATCCTCAACCCATGCTGAGGAATATCCTGCAATACCAAGGAATGTCATCATCTCTCGGACTGTTCTGGGTTTTGGAGCCTTACGAATAGCCTCCACGTGAATATCAGAGATGCTTCTGTGTCCCTGCGTTATTGTTTGACCCAAATAGATTACCTTCTCCTGACAATACTGCAGTTTCTTCAGAGAGGCCTTGTGACCCTTCTCTGCCAGTATTTGTAGCAATTTAATTGAGTCCTTTTTGCATGTCTCCTCATCTGGTGAACAAATGATGATGTCGTCCACGTATTGAATTACATTGCTTTTTAGTACCTGCTCTATCCCCTCCAAATCGTCTTTCACTATTTTATTGAAAATGTGAGGACTATGTTTGAATCCTTGTGGCAGTCTCTCATACTCATAAGATTGTCCATTGTACGTGAACCCAAATAACCCTTGGCTTTCCCTACTGAGTGGAACACTGAAAAACGCACCACATAAATCTAACACTGTGAAATGTGTCGCTTTTGGCGGAAGTTGGGCTAGCAAAGTATGTGGATCCGGCACCTCTGCTGGAAAATCAACCACCACTTCATTGACCGCTCTTAGATCATGTGTTAGGCGATATGAATCATCTGGCTTCTTTATCGGCAACAAAGGCGTGTTGCTCTGGGGATCCTGTGTTATCTTTAACACCCCCGCCTTAAGAAGTCCCTCAATCTGTGGTTCAATTCCTCGGATTGCCTCTTCACTCAGTGGATACTGGTTCTTCCACGGTGGTTTGACTCCTGGTCGGAGTTCAACTCTCACTGGTTGAGCTGACTTCACAAGTCCAATATCCGTATTATGCCGAGCCCATAAACATTCTGGAACTTGTTGTAGCATCTCTTCTCTCATTGAGTCTGAGTCCATCTTAGCACTGCAGATGGATTCATGTGTCATTCGCACGGTTTGTGGCTGTCCTATTCCTTGAGCAGAGATCATAATCTTAATGAATCTCTGATCCTCACTCGTCCAGATGGCAAGATTCTCTGTTACTGGTGTAAAAACAGCTTTTTCAGCCTCCGCCATCATTTCTCCCACTTGCTTCTGGGTATGTTCTTCACGCACCCACAAGGTCACATGTGGGACACTCTTCTCGATATCAAACTCTTTGTCCAAATAGTCATCTTTGTGTATTTTCATAGCTGCTCCTTGTGGTCCCAAAATTATACAGCCTGAATTTATTTGAACTTGTTTTGGTTGTCGGCTCAACCATTCTTCTGCGTTTATTTGAGCATCATCATTGAAATACTGGAGCGTGCAGTGAAATGGATACTCTGGAAGCTTTGCGTCGGGCATATTTGCGGTGATAAACTTTTCCCACAACTTAACCGGCTCAAAAAAATCTGCACTGAGATTTCCAATCCAAAATACTGACGACGCTCCAGTCTCTGTTGTCATCAATAATTGGTGAACCCTCTCGTTCGGCATTTCCACCAGACAGCCGTCTGGCGTGCATTTTATTGTACACCCCAATTTACACATAGCATCTCTTCCCAAAAGCGCAATAGGTGTATGTTCTGATACCAATATGGGTAACGTAATCTTCTTCTTTTTATAGCTGATCTCGATTGGTTTAGTGAGAGGAACTAGCTGTTTTACTCCCTCGAACCCGATTGTCCGAATCAATTGATCAGACATGGGGAGATGTATAGCATCTTCAGGCCGAATACAGGTAAAAGCAGCTCCGCTGTCCGCCATCACTTCCACTGGACGATTATTTACTTTTACCTCTATTGTTGGATCTTCCTCCGGCCCTGATACTACCAGCTGACACCCCCCTCTCGAGTCTTCCGGGCACCCCTAGTAACCAGGTTCCGGGCCCCTGTAAGGGTTCACCGGTCCTCTGGGTGACCTTGATTGGCCCCTGAATCCTCCCCTGAATCCTCCTCTGAAGTTTCCTCCTCTGAGGTTTCCTCCGGGCCTGTTGCACTCGCGAGCGAAATGGCCTTGTTGTCCACAAGTATAACATCCGGTTGATTGCTGTTGAAAGTTTGGATTAAACCTTCCTCCTCTTCCGAAATTTCTTTGATCTCTTCCTCTCCAGGGCTGCGCTTGATCAAAGGCTGGCTGTGGGTAGGTGACAACTGGAACCACCGGCGGTGGCTGGAACGCTTGGAGCTGAACCTGGTTCGGCTGTGGTAGTGGTACTATTTGATTTAGTGGAGCCTGATTCTGCATCACCAGAGCCTGCTTCTTCTCCATCCTCTTGTTATCCGTCAGTTGTATTTGATTAAGTTTCCTGAGGGTCTCTTGGTCCTGGTCTTTTTGATCATGTTCCTTTTTCCTATACAGCTCAACTTGGTGGGCTATATGATCCGTATAACCACTCTTTGCCATGCTTCCAAGACCAACCACCTCTGCCAATTTGCTTCTCACTGGCAGGGGCAACCCCTTCTGTATTCTGGTTCGCAAAATCGACTGCTCCATTTGATTCAAATCCGGGTCATTTCCTGTGATACTTCTCCACACTTGATGAACTCTCGACACATAGGCCCTCGGGTTTTCCTCATGTCCCAGTGGATCAATAAAAATATTGTCAGGATGTACGTTTGTCGGAAATGTGTCTTTCAGCGCCCTGCACACTTGGCCTCTACTTGCAGCAAACAGCTCTGAATCATTCACAGCAGTTCCCACATATCGATTAAGTCCAGCTTTCTGTAGAATCTCTTCCATAGCGTGAATTCCAATGAGGCAGGCCAAGAGTCTCTTTATATCTCCCATGGCCAGTTGCTCTCCCACTGTGATTTCTTCCAACTTTGAAATCCAAGGATGTGCTCCATCTTGAAGAGTAGGTAACTTTTCACGTATGTTTGACATATCTGTATTCTGCCAAGGCTTGTACTCCAACTTCCGTCCTCGGATAATGACTGGACAGATTTTTCCAGTCTCCTTCTTGTTTCTTGAGCGCAATGCATATCTCATAGCTGGTTTTGGGGAGCTCTTCTTCTGTAACTCTTTTTTCTGTCTATACAGTTCCTCCAATTGTTCTTCCAACGTTCCTTGGCGATCAGGGCTGGGACTTCTATCCAAGCATGAAAAGCATTCCTCTATGCTTCTTTCGATTTCTCTCATAGTTTTCCGTGCATCCTCTTCATGGCCCTCTTCCTGGCCCTCTTCATCCTCACTGTCATCAGAGTTATCATTTCCTCTTATTTCCGCTCTTGCCAACATCCGCCTGACTTCAGGGTCATATCCTCCTCTGCACCCTTCCTGATCGCTTTGGTCACTCTCGATTCCATGGTCCCGCTTTTGCCTCCTAGACCCAAACTTTGTTTTACTCTTACTTTTGGATCTTGGATACATCGTTATAGTTGTCTCCGCTCGTCCTGTTTCTATTATTCTGTCCTCCTCGTTTCTGATACGGTAGTCACCTTCCTGACTGATCACCGGGATTTGAGGATAGATTTTCTTAGCCATCGTCTTTACCTCATAGGGTGGTGGTCCCATCACAGGGTTCATGTGTGAGAACGATGAATTGGTGTCTTTCCTTAGTTTTTCTGTTTGTTCTGTGTTTTGTTTTATTTCTTCTTCAACTTTATCCCTCTTATCGTTTGCAGCTTTGATCAGTTTCTGTCCCTCATCTTCAAATAACTGGAGAATGCCAAGCTCCACTTGCCTCTTCTCTTTGCGTTTTATCCCCTTTTTTCCCTTCTTTTGCTCAGCTTTGTATGTCGATACAAGTACTAGCATTATTCTAATTACATCTGGGTTAAGCGTCCCCTCTATTGGCCATGGTTGGTCAATTTCAGGCCAGCGTTTGTGCCATTTTTCCGATATTTTTGCAATGTTTGCGATGCCCCTAATTAAAGGATTATTCTTCTGTACTATCTCAACAGGAGTGATTACTTTCGGATTTTTAGTGTTCTTCTTCCCCATTATAACGGCTTCCTTATGTTCCGTTATTGTACTTTAAGAAGTAATTGCTGAAATTAAAAACTACTCCAGGCTTATTTAGATTACTTCCCCCCTTTTTTTTTTTTTTAAATCCAATTACCCAATTAATCAATTAACCAATTATCCAATTAACCAATTAACCAATTAACCAATTAACCAATTCTCCAATTAACCAATTAACCAATTGACCAATTAACCAATCAACCAATTAACCAATTCTCAAATCAACCAATTAACCAATCAATCAACTAACCAATCAGTCAATCAACAATTTATCCGATTATCCAACCAATCAGTTAACCAATTATCCAATTAACCAATTGATCAACTAGCCAATCAGTCAATCAACAATTTATCCAATTATCCAACAACTCAATTAATCAATTATTAACCAGTCATTTAATCAATCAATCAATAAACAACCAGTTATCTAATCAATCAATATTCAGCTCAAATCTTCAAACAGTCACCACCTTGAATGTCCACCACATCAAAGATCAGACAGACTACGCACCATAACATACATGAACATCTGTAATTGTCAGCAGAGGTTAGACTAAACAATCATATGCCATTAATTAATCAAATGCATTAACTGATCAATCCGTTGCCAAGTTTTCTATTAATTCATTTATTTATTTCTCCTAACTGAGCAGGTCAGTTTCCTCTTAGGCTTAATAAATGAAAGCAGGTCTATATGTGTACCATCAATATTGCTTATGACTGAGAACACATACACATGTGGAAATGCAGGTTTTGTTTTTGTTAAAGAGTTTGTGTATAAGTTGTACCGGCCTTTTTAGTAGATTGACCTGGAAAGCCTTCCAAGTTGACGTCAGCAATCCACCCTCCGTGATGTGCCGGCCCTCTGCCTTGCCTCCCGTCTCAATTTTCACTCACCATAAATGACATAACAGACAAGGAACAGGCAATGATTTAGTCTCTTGTGAACCCATAGGTCCCTTTAACAGCATCATACATTATATTCCTAACTTAAACCCCTTATCTAAACATTAAAGAACCCCACTGGACCAAACAGTTCAAATGGCAAAGGAATTTTCTGTATCTCCCAAGAAAGGGTCATCGAAAGGAATTTTGGGAAGAGAGAGAGAGAGAGAGAGAGAGAGAGAGAGAGAAAGAGAGAGAGGGTTTCAATCACTACCCTTCTTAGAGAAGTTCATTTTGTGCTTTAACAGCTTTAATTATTACATAACGTCCCTTTTAGGAAGAGCTCATGTTTTAGTCTTTTATAAGAAACTCATGGTTTTACACACTACATTATTCAATTCAACAGTTTTCTTAGAAAAAGGCAAGAAGCTCATTGGTTTACACCAATTCATTTAGTCTTTTAACCATTTTATGGCCCACATTTGGACTCCATCAGCCGCCAAATGTCACACACATTTACGCACCCACATTTTTCCCTTCTGCTCCTCTCAAAGTAAACACACCCCCACCTTTTCTTCACTCCAAAATTCCAACGCACACACATTTTTCTCAACTGCACCCTTCCATCCCAAAGTAAACACGCACCCACATTTTCTTCACTTGAACTTTTAGATATATTCCTATGCATGCTTTCTGCCGCTATTTCCTTACTTTTTCTCGTAAAATTTCTGCTACCCATGAGATGTAAAATTTTCGACGAGAAGCTACTTCTTGAATCACCGTTCGTCAACAGCGTCAGAGTGGTAACTGTCAATCGAATTGTGATTCTACACTCTCCAGTTATTAACTGACCATCAGATGTTGTTTCAGGTTTTAATGGCCCGTACTACAATGCTCCTCACCTGAGGGCCCTATCCTATCCGATTTGCGGCTTGTCATATGATCATTTCCTTTATTTCCTTTATTTCCTTTATTTCCTTATCTCTCTTAACACTCTTTACATTTATTTATTCAAATTACCTGGATCCAGGTTTCCCAATTTTGTCTTTCTAAGTTAATTCCGGACTATGTCAGAGCCATCGTTACGCAGTGGCTAATATGCATGCGTCTTACCGTTAAGAAGTTTAGGGCCCCTCTTCATTAATCCTGCACGATACTTTTTAACCACCTTATCGTTACCATAAAGCTATTCTAAACTATTCCTTGTATTTCTCATACTTCTTTTCTTCCCTTTATATCTTTTCTCTATTCATTCCCCCTTTTTTCATTAAATTTAGCACGGAGCCTCACTTTAAACATCAAATCAACAGTACATGTCTATAACCAGAAGGTTCTTAATTTACGGTGTGTCCAAACAACTCCACATAACAGCCCCAATTAATGACCAGCATTCAATGAGTGAGCTCACCGTCTGTGAAGTTGTGCTGATGGTCACCTCCGATCCTGTCTCGTGACGCCAATTTATGTCGTATCTTTTCTGCGACAGTGCTGTTGAAGTGATGATGAAGGATGCTCCGAGGACACTGTTCTTGCTGGTAAAATAGAGTTTATTACAAACAAGCCACACATGTCATACGGACGTCGCGAGCAGTCCGGAGGCCTCCAGTCGAATATGAAAGTCCTGCAGCTTGGGGGCCCCCGACCACCTTATATCGGGTTCAGGCCCTCCAATCACCGAGCTAAGATATGAACTCATGTCTTAGGTATCTCCTACATGTTTATCTTTCAGCCCCTGGCCTTTGCCCTACTTCTTTCACATATGTTTACAATTAGGGGCCTCTCAGTCCGGCATCAGACCTGAAAATATACCACAGCTGCATCAGAGCGCCACTTCTCCCCAGGTTCACCAGAGGAAACACCACTGCACACAATGCTTTTCCTCCCAGCTGCTGCTCTGTGCTGTCTGTGTTCAGGTGAGTGTTTCCAGCCAATCAGGAGCCAACAAAGTCCACCTGTAACAAACACTGTCACACTCACCTTCATCTACCTGTCTGTCTCTCTACAGCGCTGGTTGCCATGGCAGCAGAGCTGATTCAGGATGATTTAACATTGACCAGGAGAGTTGGTGGAAAAGTTTCCTTCAGCTGTCGAACTGACCAGTGTGTCACTGGTTATGTATTCTGGTACCAGAAGAGAGACACAGAAACATTCACAGTGATTCTGGCTATTCATAAGACAAATGGTGGAATATATTCAGGTTTCAATCATCCTCAGAAAGATGATTTCTCAGCTGTGAATAAACAGAACGGCTGTGAGTTGGAGATCCAGAAGGTTAAACTCAGTCATTCAGCCTCCTACTACTGCTCCTGTTGGATAGCTCTCCACAGTGATAAATGATGCCTGCAGCCTGTACAAAAACCATCAGAGGAACAGATGTCAAACAGTGGTTGTGACAGGAAGAGAGCAGTAAACCACAGCCCAGGTTCACATATTTCACCTCCATCTCAGCCACAGTCACACACACACTGAACTGAGGGATTCATTAGATTTGATATTCATTCATATTTCTATCAGATATTGCAGCAGGTTTATTGTTGTTCCACACAGTGAGGACAAACTAGTGGCACAGAGGCACAAGGATGAAATCATTTAAAGACATCAGACTAATAAATGGGATCAGTCCTCACTTATGTTGCTTAATGAAAATGAGAGACAAGATCCTGACCGACATATATCTATTTTTAAGTTTTCAACCAGTCTTACTTATTTAATAAATTACGACCTTATAATGGATTCAACATTCAAATCTATAGAAAGATGGAAGCCTCTGCCTATTTCTCTGACAGGGAGAATAAACATATTAAAGATGAGCATATTACCTAAATTCACAAATGGATTTCAACATATCCCTTTGGCACCACCGGAAGGAATGTTTGTGAGAATTACGTCTCTCATTACAAAATGTATTTGGAATAAGAAGTGTCCTAGAGTTCGCTTGTCTCTGTTGTATCTTCCATTTGACACAGGGGGGTTGAAGTGCCCCCATCTTTATTGGTATTATCTGGCTGCACAGCTGAGAACTATAATGTTCTATTTCTCTATTGCAGATACTCCATCATGGGTGGATATAGAGGTGTGTGCCGTTCAGATACCATTAAATCTGTATCTGTACTCAGCCACTCCAAAACATCTAAGAGCTCAAACTACCCACCCCATAGTGCTTAATATGATTAATGTCTGGTACGAGGTAAAGAAATATATGAATACAGCTAACTCCTTGTCACAATATAGTCCCATGTGGGGAATGTTTCCTTCAAACCAGGCAAGCTGGATGCTGGATTCCAGTTATGGGCAAAGAAAGGGCTAAGTAAAATACCTGACCTTTATAAAGAAGAGGTTCTAATGACCTTTGAGGAACTCTCTCTAGTACATAACATCCCAAAGAAGCATTTCTTTAAATATGTGCAATGGAGAAGTTGTATCTCCTCTATGCAGAACCAGTCATTAGTAATTCCTGCACTTTCATCCTTAGAAGAAATGATTACCAAAAACTGCAATAGTAATGTTTTAAGTTCATTAATATACATCTGGCTTGCATCTGGCTCCAAGGAGACCTCAATATCCAAACTTGACGCATGGAGGTGGATTTAAAGGAGGACGTCTCAGATAATAATTGGAACACAGTCTTCAAGGAGACTCAGACACAAACAGCCAACACTAATTTGAAGCTACTTCAATACAACTGGTTGATGCAGACTTATATAACCCCTGTCAAACTGAATAGATAGAACAGTAATATACCTGACACTTGCTTTAAATGTAATGAGGCTCAAGGAACACTTATACATTGCATTTGGGAGTGTGACAAAATGAAGAAATTCTGGAGGGAGGTGATCAATAAAATCAGGATCATTGTGTCTGTAAACATTCCACTAGACCTCCAAATGATATTGCTACATCTGTACCCATCAGATCTCAATCTGAGAACCAGAGAATGTAAATGTATTGATTTAGCTATATTGCAGGCAAAACCAATGATTGCTTTTAACTGGAAGAAATCCGACGCACCTACATCGGACGCTTGGATTAAAAATATACACAATGTATGTCAATGGAGAGGATAACATATACCTTGAAAAACAAACTGTGTGTTTACGAGGAAATATGGAAATCATTTACTGATTTCATAAAGTAGTGATATTGGAGAGCTTCTACAGGAGGAATAATTAAGATAGGACACGTACAAATTCACAATAGTGGTAGACCCTCAGAAGGGAATGAACTCTTGTTTTTGAAAATCTTTTTATTTTATTTATTATTTATTTTCTACATATTTATTTTCTGTTTATGTATCTTCATTTTGTTAAAGGTGCCATTTAACTGTTTAACTGTATGATTGATACTGTGAAGCTGTGTATTGATTTTGGCCCTGTGAGAAAGAGAACAGTAAAGAGAGAACGGGTGGGTGGGTGTGTGGGGGATGTTATGTTTGTTAAAGTAAATCCTGTAGTGAATATATTGCATAACAAAAAAAACAATAAAGACATTGTTAAAAAAAAATGGGATCAAAACATCAACAAGTCCTTTTTGAAAAGCAGCGTCTGATTAAAAACATACATTAAAACAACATGATCAAAATGATGAAGACAACAACAAGCTTCATCATTATGATGAAGATTCAAATCCTCTGCTTTGACCTGCTGCAGGAATAAAGTCCATTCCTCCTCACAATGCTGATCTGCTCTTAATGCAAACACTTCCTGTGTCTCCTTCACAATAAAAGCCTTCCAGACCAACTCTTTGTGCTCCAAATGAAAACAAGACTACAGTTCAACACACACTGGCTGTGTCACCAAGCGTCCTGTCATTTGATGCACAGACGTCATAAATCAAAGTAATGGACAATTTAAAATGTGACCTGATGATGGTGCTGGATAAAACCTGACCAAAGTCAGTAGGATTCATCCTCTGAGGAACATGAACGTGTGAACCAACGATCCACGGAGACACTCTGCTAGTGTGTCTAAAAAGACAATAAAAGAAGAGACAGTCATGTTAATATGAACATTAGAGGAACACATCATGGAGCTGAAATATCATTCTGCTTCATCATTTGGACTCGTTCACCTCAGCTGACACGCTCAACAGCAGACAGGTTTTTGTATTACTCTGTTTCACTGTGGGAGGAGGACGATGGTACGGGATCTTTGGCTCTGGAACTAAACTTTATGTAACAGGTAAGAACAAACATTCATCTTCCTTCAGTTGTTTTATTGAACAAGTTGAAAATGTGTTTTAATGAGTTAGTTTTTTCATCATTAGTAGTGAGTTCTTGCAGCCATGCAGCTGTTGTTACATTAAAAAGGTTCATAATTGCTGAAACGATGTTTAAATCTCACTGAACAACTCAAGTTATTCTTTATTTCTGCAGATTAAACTGATTTATAGAGAAAAAGGTTGAAATATAAAAAGCGAATAACTTTAAATATGTTGTATAGAAAATTTATAAATCATCTTTAAATGAATAAATATACCTCATGTAGTACAAAATAAATGGTGGTAAATACTATGTATTATATTATATTATATTATATTATATTATATTATATTATATGATATGATATTATATTATATTATATTATATTATATTATATTATATTATATTACTGTTTAACATTTGATCTAACGTATGACGGTAGTCGTGTATAAAAGCTAAAATTGTTATGAAAAACATTAAAAACTATTGATGTATTTGTGCTTCTTTAGTAATTAGAGTAAAGTATATGATGGTAAATATTTTCTATGTTATATATATTATAATAGTTAAATTTACAATTGTAATTTATGTGAAGATAAATGTTTAATTAATTATAATATGTGTATCTGGGTAAGGAATGGAAAATTGTTTTCCTCTATTAGAGTTAATACGAATAATTAACATTATATTATATTATATTATATTATATTATATTACTTGTTAATTTCCCCATGGGGATCAATAAGATATTAGATAATAAGACATATAAATATATATGTAATCAAATTGAAATTTTTAAAATTACCACTCAATTTTACTTGGAGGTAAATAAAAAATGTATTTAAAAAGTTAAGTTAACATTGTTATGAAAAAAGTAAGTAAAAAGTAATAATTCAATAATTGATGTACTGATTTATTTATTTCGTAATTTCAGTGATGTACTGTATATGGTGATATGTAATTTATTATAATATGTGTATTAAGTTAATGTGAAAGGAATAAAAAACTCTCATCTCCTATTATATCATATTATATTATTTATTAAAATATCATTGTAGTTTTGTATAAAAATTAAAATTGTTATGAAATATGTTAAAATGTATTGACGTATTTTTGTGTCTTTAGAAATTAGAATAAAGAATATGATGGTAAATATGTTATATGGTCTATATTATAATAGTTAAATTTATAATTGTGTTTTATGTAAAGATAAATGTTTAATTTTCTTATAATATGTGTATTAAGTTATTGAGAAATGAAAGGAAAATTGATTTCATAATTCTTTCTTTTAATATCATCAAATCTTGTTGTATTATATTATATTATATTATATTATATGTCAATTTCATAATATATATATACTATGACAATTATACTAAATTTATTTACTATTTATACTATTTTAAACTAATTTATACTAAAATTATACGTATTATAATCTTAAAAAGTACAACTCTATTTCACTTGAAAGTGAATCTATAATTTATTTTAAAAGTTCAGTTAAATTTGTTATGAAGAAAGTAATTAAATTATTGATGTACTGATTTATTTCTTAAACCATTACAGTGATGTATATGGTGGTAGTAATAAGTAATTTATTATAATATGTGTATTAAGTTATTATATTATATTTAAATTTCCCCAGGGGGATCAATAAGGTTTAATCTTATTTTAAATAGCATTTTGTATTCACATGTCATATATCTTAACACGTCATTGTAGTTGTGTATAAAAGTTAAAAAAAATATTTAAAAAACACTATTGATGTATTTATAGGTTTGTTGCTATACTATACAGTGGTAAAATATATACAGTATTATGATCTATGTAATGTAATCTGTTAAATGTCACTTGACTCTATTCTATGTGAAGGTAAATATGTCATTTATTATATGTATATTATCCCTAATATAGGAAATCAAATTTCAAATTATTATGAAATTATAGTGAATAAAGTTTGTACATAGAAATAAAGAATTATTAAATAAATAATGTTCTTTTGTCTCCATATAACCCATCAGAGCCGGCCCGTGGCATAGGTGGTATAGCTGAATGCTGGGTCTCCTTTTATCCAGAGGGGAGCCCCGATTGAGGGAAGACAAAAAAATCTAAATTTATAACTTTAACTGTTTTTTACTAATATTATTTTAATACTATTATTTCAAAACATAACAAAAAGCCCACAACATCATCAGTACATAGTGTATTAAATAGGCTGTATGTTCTGGGTGGCCCGCAGCATCACCCCCCATCATTTTGAGCTACACAGTTTTTCTTGAGTGTGATCTGCATCGCTTAATGTCAAAACATGAAGCTCTGTAGTTTCTGTGTGAGTGTATGAACACAATGGTTGGTGGTGGAATGGGCTGCGATGCGAGAGGCACCGGCTGATCTCTTTCCTATGGCACCAGATTGGTCAGGACCGGCTCTGTAACCCATGCTGCCATTAGATGCTGAGTGTGTTCCATATGAAGCTGAATACAGTAGACTGTATGTAGTGAACTCTGAGTAGTTTAGTGATCACAGTCCATGTAGTTTCCAGGATCACACTGAATGCAGTGCAGTGCTGTAAGCTGACTGTGTCAATGTGTGTCTGTGCTGCTTGTTGCTGCTGTCAACCTTCAGATGAGCCGGTAGTGAAGCCCGTGGTGAGCGTGTACCCAGCAGCATCCAGAGCCCACCTGGAGGGGAAGAGCTCCCTGCTGTGTCTGGCCTCAGCCATGTTTCCTCCTCTGGTCCAGTTCTCCTGGAAAAGACGAAGAGAGCAGCTGGAGCTCAGAGAGCCGGGACGCACCGCCGGCATCTTGCTGATCCGTCAGCCAGAGAACACGTATAAATACCGCTGCTACGTCCACCACGAGGGGGGCACAGTGGAGGCCCCAGCAGAACAAGGTAATGAAGGCTCGCTGACTGTGTTCAGCAGTGATTCAGCTTCATGTGGAGACGCTGTCAAAGAGAGCAGAGGAGCAGAGGACTGACATTTCTCACTGCAACTCCAAACATGTCACTCCTTTTGTGTTTCAGAGGTTCCAGCTCCAGCAGCCTCCTGTCCTCCAGAGAGAGAGCCAGCACACCTGCCAGCTCTGCAGCAAGCTGACTGTAAGATCACCTGCTGCCTCTCCTTCAACCACCATGTTTCCTTCAGCACTTCACCTTTTATTTTCAATGCTATCATTTAAAGTGTCTGTGTGTCTGTCTGTGTGTGTCAGTGTCCTTCCAGTCTCAGTGCAAGGTGAAGCTGCTCTGTGTGCTGTACACAGTGCTGATAGTGAAGAGTCTGGTGTACTGCTGTGGACTCTCTCTGCTGATGATCCTCAGAAACAAGGGACCGTCCACCAACTGCACACATGCTGACTGACTGGCCTTTTCTCACATCAAATCTCATCAATTCATCTCATTCATCACTTTGATCACTATTCACAAATATCAATGATGACGTTGAGGCGACCCCTGCTGTCGCCTATATAGTAGGGTTCCTGTTAACCTGCCATTAGGGCATTCTGGGAACACCTGGGCCCAGTGTTCCCAGCCTATAAAGCCTAGGCTCATGACTCATTCTCTCTCTCTCTTTCCCCGCAGACACCATCGCTGGGCATGTGGCGGCCTTAGGTTCTCCTTGGTTAATCTTTTGCTTGTTTTATACATTTTACAACATGCACACACCATTTATATTCTCAATGCACACCTTACACTACTGATACTACTGATATTCACACTCCATACCTTTTGATCCTTTTGTTCTGCATAATTTACTCTACTTTTGTTAAATAGATTAATTGATTTTATCGTCACCACGGTGTGTCTTCCTATTTGTCATGGCCTTGAGAGGCAGGTTGTGATAAATTGGGGGCTCGTCCGGGATTTGAACCAGGGACCTCTCGCACGTTTTAAAATCTTTGTATGCAGGTTAGATACTGTCATCCTAAAAATATAAATACACACACACACACACACACACTCACACACACACACACACACACACACACACACACACACACACACACACACACACACACACACATATATATATTTGCAGTTCCTCTATATAAATTCTGTGTAGTGTTATTTTGATCCGTTTTATTTTCCATTTCTTTTAATTGTGACTTGTATAATAATAGAACATTAAGATGAATCATTAGCTGTCTGGTAGATATTTGATTGTTTACAGTATTTTTGTGTTCTTGTGTTTCTTTTTAATACATTATACAGATTCAGATTTGTCAAATTCATTCAGTGTAACATTCTCAATAAAGTGTCTGTGTGTTATAAACATACTTGTGTTTGTGGATTTCAGTTTGGCTTCATAGCGAATAATCAGAAACAGAATCAACGTTGTCGGCCGTGTTTGTTGACACGTACAAGTGATGTGACTCTGGTTTTTAGTATCTCTGAATACACTTTCACACAGCGCCAAGAGAGTGGAATATAATTACAATTCATATCAGACAACTAAACACCTATAGATCTTTCAGTACCCAATTAAAACAATGGATGATTAATACATGTCAGCACTAAACTCTCTTTCTGCTGCTTCTATGTAGATGTCCTGCTTGTCTGTAATGTTGTTTTATATCTATAAATGTCACTACTGTTTCTACTGCTTTTAACAACTGTGTGTCCTTTTACAACTTTTAAACTGCATGTCCTGTTTTATGTTTTTGTTCTGATGTATTTTAGGTTACCTTCTGTAACACTTTGGCCAGGAACAACAGATGAAAAATAGCCTTTTGACTTATTCTGGCATTGTTTATACCATGTGTATTTATTAATTAGCTCTGTCCCTTCACACATGAACTAAACTAAAGAACAAGGAAGATATGAATATAATCATACAGCTAAACAATGACAACAAAGCTGAACAAAGAGCAAATATATACACACAGCTCTTCTATACAAGTCAGTAGGTGTGGGTGTCCCACCAGGTTCAGTGCTGACCCCCTTTCATAACTGTGTCAGTGTGGATTTAAACCTCTACGCTGATGACACTGTTGTTTACACTCATGAACAAACAGCAGAGCTGCTTTGAAGATACAACTGCTATAAAATGATGACACCTCGGCTCCATCAGTCGGGATGAAGGCTGAATGTTAAATTTAACTTGGAACTAGTTTTATTTTCTAGATGAGACAAACTGTAAATCATTTCATTGAACATATTTTATGGATTTATTAACAATTAAAAAAAATCTATTTTCACCTTTAAAATAATGGTTAACTTTATATCAGTGTTTATTTAAGAAAACATATTTAACTTACTGTGCAAAAGAAATTTAAATATTTTGTGCAAAAGTGCATCATTTATGCTTTCACATATAAAAACACATGTAAAATAAAAACACTGTTGCCGTAGTATTAACTTTAATCATTCCAGAACATTAAGGAGTCTGTGAATTTAGTTCTCATGTTGAACATCAGAGTCTCATTTCTTTTAGCTTACTCCTCTCAGTTTGCTGCACTGTAACAAACAGAACAACTAACTCAATATTGACATGTTCCAGTCACAAGAGGCCAAAGCAGGAACACATTAAACATGTGGAGGCTGAATGGGGATTGAAGGAGAGGTTTGGAGCACTCAGAAGGGAGATGGACATAAACCTGAATGACCTCCTTTATTGTTTATTGTTTATTTATTTTGCACAAATTAAGACAACACAAACATAACAAATAAATAAATAAATAATATACAGTGAAGGAAGAGGCAGAAAACC
This sequence comes from Sebastes fasciatus, assembly GCF_043250625.1. NCBI lineage: Eukaryota > Metazoa > Chordata > Actinopteri > Perciformes > Sebastidae > Sebastes > Sebastes fasciatus. The sequence goes on from NC_133805.1 coordinate 2,267,163, forward strand.
CACTGGGTTTATCTGAAGACTTCACCTAGAGACAAGATTAATATACAGAAATAATATGACTACATAATAGTGATGACAAACAATTAGAACATGATATATATATAATAACAACAATAACAATAAATATGTCAAAAAAAGACAAGAAATGTGCGTGATGTGTGTAAGTGTATGGTTTGTGTTTGTGAGGGAGATATTGGTTTAAACATCCACATTGACTTCTGGACAATAGAAATCAAACATCACACTATGAGTGTGGTGATACATGGACAACATGAAGAAAAGCAATTACAAAACAGTAATTAAATGACCCTTTAAGCATCTTTTGAAACATTTAATAGATGAACAGTTTTATGATAGATGTGAAAAGCTACTTCATAATTTGGTTCCTCTAAATCTTATCAAAAACTGACCTCTACTAGTGAGGAGTTTAAGAGGATGAAGATCTAGAGACTGACGGGTTGAGTAAGAATGGACCTGAGAATTTGCTCTGAAACAACTGCTCAGGAATATTCCCACCAGAAAGTATCTTATAAATAAAAACACTTATGTGATAAATATTGATGTGATAAATAGTAAGAATGTGGAGTTTGTGAAATAGAGGAGCAGAGGAGATGTGTGACTCTGATCGAGTTGTAATCCTCACAAAACGTTTTTGGAGGAATAAATTAGACTGTGATAAAGAGTAAGGAGACAGTTTGTGGTGACAAGAGGACTAACCCTTCTTATTATACCAATAGATTGATTTATTTTCCTACTAACCCAGTCAATCTGTTCTCTCCAACTCGAGCTCTCATCAACAATCAATCACAGGAAGTTGGTAGTTTACTCTTGAGACATCTCAACAGACTCAATGTTAGATAAATCCTTAGAGTATGCCTCCTTTCCTCATTTATCATGTAAAGAGACAGTTGATGACAGCAGAGTGATGACAGGAATCCCCCCCACCAACAATGACTGTTATCACACTGACTGTAATGAAGCTGAAGGAAAGGGAGAGAGAAGGGTGCTAACTAAATCCCTTGACTCTTAACTTGTGATCTCACTGGTGGTGACTTTGCGGAGCATTATGAGTTGTTTTTGCGTTCCAGTGTGGACGGAGATATTTAGTTAAACGAAGGTCATGTGGACAGATTGTTTTAAACGGAGAGGATCAGTTCTTAGAAACATCTGTATAGGTGTAGACAGGGCCCAAAGCTGAGACTGAGAGTACTGAGCGCTGAAATCAAGCTGTAGTTCCTGGAATGATTGTTTAACCAGAGTGGATGGTTGTAACTGTCGTTGTGTTATTAATGTGAGACAGGCTGCAGAGCGGAAACCCACACAGCCGGTCTGCTGCAGGAAAGGAAGTGTTGATTCTCTGTCAACAGTTTTTTTATGAGTCCTAATAACCACTGAGAACAGATTCATATCTGCTGCTGTACACACTCATCAACTCCTCTTCCTCTCTGCAGCTCTTTGTCTTTCCTCTTGTTGTCTGGAAGCCTTTTTTCCACCGAGCCCTCCATCAACGGTTAACGTCTGCTTGGTCTCTTAAACCATCTGGTTGGAGGACCGTGGTCGTGCAAATAGATTAATGTTCAGGTTCAGCAGCTCTAAATGCTTTTTGATCAAATAGTCGTAGAAGTGAGGAGCTCCAGGAGCTGAACTCAGGAATTAAATCAGGAGCTTTAGATTGTTCCTGAGAGCATTTTCACAGCACAAAGAACTGTGAATATAAACCATTTAAAATCAGAAGCTATGTTGTCATGTCATTATTTGCAGTGAATTATTATTGATGCATATTAACAACATGCTCAATATTGAGTCAGTTGTTCTGTTTGTTACAGTGCAGCAAGTTTCTTTCATTATTAATTAAATCCACATCAAATATGTTCAATGAAATGATTTACAGTTTGTCTCAACTAGAAAATAAAACTAGTCCCAAGTTAAATTTAACATTCAGCCTTCATCCCGACTGATGGAGCCGAGGTGTCATCATTTTATAGCAGTTGTAGCTTCAAAGCAGCTCTGCTGTTTGTTCATGTGTGTAAACAACAGTGTCATCAGCGTAGAGCACGTGTCAAACTCAAGGCCCGCGGGCCGAATCCAGCATTTTATGCGGCCCGCCAGAGCTTGCAAAGAATATCATTTGCTTATCATACAATTCTATGCTGCATTACAGAAGTACGGTGTCCATAAACTACATGTTCCACAATGCATCTCGATTTTGTTACCTGCGCACTGAAGCGTCTCAGTATCAGCCGTTTCCAGCAGCGGCACTCTAGCAGAGTGATGTGGTCGCCAAAATGTCCAAGAGAAATGTTTGTGTGAATATATGCGTACAGGAAACAGCTGAACAATCAAGTGTGCACCCTTGGTCTCACTACTGAAAAACAGTTTAGGGGAGAGGGATATGTCGCAAGGTGTTTTAACTCCTTAGTGAATCAGGAAGGGAGTGGTGAAATGTTGGTGTGTGGCCTGGGGTTATGTGTGTGTGCGCTGCCCACCGTCAGTGACGGCTACTCCGTCACATTGTTGTACCATCGTTCTGCCGCTCTCAACTGTGACCAAAAAAAAAAAACTTTATTATTCACGTGAAAATTTTGATCTTTGATGGATGAGTAATGATGAGGGTTTCTTAATCTCATAAATTAATGGGATCTATGTTATAATAACACATGGAAATGTGAGTGTGTGTGTGTCCACATTCAGTATTTCTGTGTCTACGTACATGCATATATATCGATGCACAAGCATGTGTTTTTGTTACTGAACTCATTTTTTAAATAAATTGTACAATAGTTGTACACTTGAATGTCTGCTTGCAATAATTGTTCCTAGACTTCTGCTTTCAGATTTAGTTATTAATTAAGTTATTACTAAAACCAATAATAATCAAATGCAGAGGCAATTATGTAATATGATAAAGAGTAGATATATTTATATAGTCTTACAGTTACAACCGGCCCTTTGAGGGCAACTATAATGCTGATGTGGCCCGGGATGAAATTGAGTTTGACAGCCCTGGTGTAGAGGTTTACATCCACACTGACACAGTTATAAAAGGGGGTCAGCACTGAAACTGGTGGGACACCCACACCTACTGACTTGTATAGAAGAGCTGTGTGTATATATTTGCTCTTTGTTCAGCTTTGTTGTCATTGTCTAGCTGTATGCTTATATTCATGTCTTCCTTGTTCTTTAGTTTAGTTCATGTGTGAAGGGACAGAGCTAATTAATAAATACACATGGTATAAACAATGCCAGAATTAATCAAAAGGCTATTTTTCATCTGTTGTTCCTGGCCAAGGTCTTACAGAAGAAATCCTAAAATACATCAGAACAAAAACATAAAACAGGACATGCAGTTTAAAAGTTGTAAAAGGACACACAGTTGTTAAAAGCAGTAGAAACAGTAGTGACATTTATACATATAAAACGACATTACAGACAAGCAGGACATCTAGATAGAAGCAGCAAAAAGAGAGTTTAGTGCTGGCATGTATTAATCATCCATTGCTTTAATTGGGTAATGAAAGATCTATAGGTGTTTAGTTGTCTGATATGAATTGTAATTATATTCCACTCTCTTGGCGCTGTGTGAAAGTGTATTCAGAGCTACTAAAAACCAGAGTCACATCACTTGTAGGTGTCAACAAACACGGCCGACGACGTTGATTCTGTTTCTGATTATTTGCTATGAAGCCAAACTGAAATCCATAAACACAAGTATGTTTATAACACACAGACACTTTATTGAGAATGTTACACTGAATGAATTTGACAAATCTGACTCTGTATAATGTATTAAAAAGAAACACAAGAACAGAAAAACACTGTAAACAATCAAATATCTACCAGACAGCTAATGATTCATCTTAATGTTCTATTATTATACAAGTCACAATTAAAAGTGGAAATAAACAGCATCAAAATAACACTACACAGAATTTATACTGAGGAACTGTAAATATATGTGTGTGTGTGTGTGTGTGTGTGTGTGTGTGTGTGTGTGTGTGTGTGTGTGTGTGTGTGTGTGTGCGTGTGTGTGCGTGTGTGTGCGTGTGTGTGTGTATTTATATGTTTAGGATGACAGTATCTAACCTGCCTTAAAAAGATTTTACAACGTGCGAGAGGCCCAGGGTTCAAATCCCGGACGAGCCCCCAATTTGTCACAACCTGGCTCTCAAGGCCATGACAAATAGGAAGACACACCGTGGTGACGATAAAATCAATTTATTTATTTAACAAAAGTAGAGTAAATTATGCAGAACAAAAGGATTAAAAGGTATGGAGTGTGAATATCAGTAGTATCAGTAGTGTAAGGTGTGCATTGAGAATATAAATGGTGTGTGCATGTTGTAAAATGTATAAAACAAGCAAAAGATTAACCGAGGAGAACCTAAGGCCGCCACATGCCCAGCGATGGTGTCTGCGGGGAAAGAGAGAGAGAGAATGAGTCATGAGCCTAGGCTTTATAGGCTGGGAACACTGGGCCCAGGTGTTCCCAGAAGGCCCTAATGGCAGGTTAACAGGAACCCTACTATATAGGCGACAGCAGGGGTCGCCTCAACGTCATCATTGATATTTGTGAATAGTGATCAAAGTGATGAATGAGATGAATTGATGAGATTTGATGGTGAGAAAAGGCCAGTCAGTCAGCATGTGTGCAGTTGGTGGACGGTCCCTTGTTTCTGAGGATCATCAGCAGAGAGAGTCCACAGCAGTACACCAGACTCTTCACTATCAGCACTGTGTACAGCACACAGAGCAGCTTCACCTTGCACTGAGACTGGAAGGACACTGACACACACAGACAGACACACAGACACTTTAAATGATAGCATTGAAAATAAAAGGTGAAGTGCTGAAGGAAACATGGTGGTTGAAGGAGAGGCAGCAGGTGATCTTACAGTCAGCTTGCTGCAGAGCTGGCAGGTGTACTGGCTCTCTCTCTGGAGGACAGGAGGCTGCTGGAGCTGGAACCTCTGAAACACAAAAGGAGTGACATGTTTGGAGTTGCAGTGAGAAATGTCAGTCCTCTGCTCCTCTGCTCTCTTTGACAGCGTCTCCACATGAAGCTGAATCACTGCTGAACACAGTCAGCGAGCCTTCATTACCTTGTTCTGCTGGGGCCTCCACTGTGCCCCCCTCGTGGTGGACGTAGCAGCGGTATTTATACGTGCTGTTCTCTGGCTGACGGATCAGCAAGATGCCGGCGGTGCGTCCCGGCTCTCTGAGCTCCAGCTGCTCTCTTCGTCTTTTCCAGGAGAACTGGACCAGAGGAGGAAACATGGCTGAGGCCAGACACAGCAGGGAGCTCTTCCCCTCCAGGTGGGCTCTGGATGCTGCTGGGTACACGCTCACCACGGGCTTCACTACCGGCTCATCTGAAGGTTGACAGCAGCAACAAGCAGCACAGACACACATTGACACAGTCAGCTTACAGCACTGCACTGCATTCAGTGTGATCCTGGAAACTACATGGACTGTGATCACTAAACTACTCAGAGTTCACTACATACAGTCTACTGTATTCAGCTTCATATGGAACACACTCAGCATCTAATGGCAGCATGGGTTACAGAGCCGGTCCTGACCAATCTGGTGCCATAGGAAAGAGATCAGCCGGTGCCTCTCGCATCGCAGCCCATTCCACCACCAACCATTGTGTTCATACACTCACACAGAAACTACAGAGCTTCATGTTTTGACATTAAGCGATGCAGATCACACTCAAGAAAAACTGTGTAGCTCAAAATGATGGGGGGTGATGCTGCGGGCCACCCAGAACATACAGCCTATTTAATACACTATGTACTGATGATGTTGTGGGCTTTTTGTTATGTTTTGAAATAATAGTATTAAAATAATATTAGTAAAAAACAGTTAAAGTTATAAATTTAGATTTTTTTGTCTTCCCTCAATCGAGGCTCCCCTCTGGATAAAAGGAGACCCAGCATTCAGCTATACCACCTATGCCACGGGCCGGCTCTGATGGGTTATATGGGGACAAAAGAACATTATTTATTTAATAATTCTTTATTTCTATGTACAAACTTTATTCACTATAATTTCATAATAATTTGAAATTTGATTTCCTATATTAGGGATAATATACATATAATAAATGACATATTTACCTTCACATAGAATAGAGTCAAGTGACATTTAACAGATTACATTACATAGATCATAATACTGTATATATTTTACCACTGTACAGTATAGCAACAAACCTATAAATACATCAATAGTGTTTTTTAAATATTTTTTTTAACTTTTATACACAACTACAATGACGTGTTAAGATATATGACATGTGAATACAAAATGCTATTTAAAATAAGATTAAACCTTATTGATCCCCCTGGGGAAATTTAAATATAATATAATAACTTAATACACATATTATAATAAATTACTTATTACTACCACCATATACATCACTGTAATGGTTTAAGAAATAAATCAGTTCATCAATAATTTAATTACTTTCTTCATAACAAATTTAACTGAACTTTTAAAATAAATTATAGATTCACTTTCAAGTGAAATAGAGTTGTACTTTTTAAGATTATAATACGTATAATTTTAGTATAAATTAGTTTAAAATAGTATAAATAGTAAATAAATTTAGTATAATTGTCATAGTATATATATATTATGAAATTGACATATAATATAATATAATATAATATAATATAATATAATATAACAGGATTTGATGATATTAAAAGAAAGAATTATGAAAACAATTTTCATTTCATTTCTCATTAACTTAATACACATATTATAATAAATTAAACATTTATCTTCAGATAAAACACAATTATAAATTTAACTATTATAATATAGACCATATAACATATTTACCATCATATTCTTTATTCTAATTTCTAAAAACACAAAAATACGTTAATAGATTTTAACATTTTTCATAACAATTTTAATTTTAATACAAAACTACAATGATATATTAATAAATAATATAATATAATATAATATAATATAATATAATATAATATAATAGGAGATGAGAGTTTTTTATTCCTTTCACGTTAACTTAATACACATATTATAATAAATTACATATCACCATATACATCACTGAAATTACGAAATAAATAAATCAGTACATCAATTATTGAATTATTACTTTTTACTTACTTTTTTCATAACAATGTTAACTTAACTTTTTAAATACATTTTTTATTTACCTCCAAGTTAAATTGAGTGGTAATTTTAAAAATTTCAATTTGATTACATTTATATTTATATGTCTTATTATCTAATATCTTATTGATCCCCATGGGGAAATTAACAAGTAATGTAATATAATATAGTATAATATAATGTTAATTATTCGTATTAACTCTAATAGAGGAAAACAATTTTCCATTCCTTACCCAAATACACATATTATAATTAATTAATCATTTATCTTCACATAAATTACAATTGTAAATTTAACTATTATAATATATATAACATAGAAAATATTTACCATCATATACTTTACTCTAATTACTGAAGAAGCACAAATACATCAATAGTTTTTAATGTTTTTCATAACAATTTTAGCTTTTATACACGACTACCGTGTTACGTTAGATCAAATGTTAAACAGTAATATAATATAATATAATATAATATCATATCATATAATATAATATAATATAATATAATATAATACATAGTATTTACCACCATTTATTTTGTACTACATGAGGTATATTTATTCATTTAAAAATGATTTATTAATTTTCTATACAACATATTTAAAGTTATTCGCTTTTTATATTTCAACCTTTTTCTCTATAAATCAGTTTAATCTGCAGAAATAAAGAATAACTTGAGTTGTTCAGTGAGATTTAAACATCGTTTCAGCAATTATGAACCTTTTTAATGTAACAACAGCTGCATGGCTGCAAGAACTCACTACTAATGATGAAAAAACTAACTCATTAAAACACATTTTCAACTTGTTCAATAAAACAACTGAAGGAAGATGAATGTTTGTTCTTACCTGTTACATAAAGTTTAGTTCCAGAGCCAAAGATGTCGGGTACCCATCGTCCTCCTCCTCCCACAGTGAAACAGAGTAATACAAAAACCTGTCTGCTGTTGAGCGTGTCAGCTGAGGTGAACGAGTCCAAATGATGAAGCAGAATGATATTTCAGCTCCATGATGTGTTCCTCTAATGTTCATATTAACATGACTGTCTCTTCTTTTATTGTCTTTTTAGACACACTAGCAGAGTGTCTCCGTGGATCGTTGGTTCACACGTTCATGTTCCTCAGAGGATGAATCCTACTGACTTTGGTCAGGTTTTATCCAGCACCATCATCAGGTCACATTTTAAATTGTCCATTACTTTGATTTATGACGTCTGTGCATCAAATGACAGGACGCTTGGTGACACAGCCAGTGTGTGTTGAACTGTAGTCTTGTTTTCATTTGGAGCACAAAGAGTTGGTCTGGAAGGCTTTTATTGTGAAGGAGACACAGGAAGTGTTTGCATTAAGAGCAGATCAGCATTGTGAGGAGGAATAGACTTTATTCCTGCAGCAGGTCAAAGCAGAGGATTTGAATCTTCATCATAATGATGAAGCTTGTTGTTGTCTTCATCATTTTGATCATGTTGTTTTAATGTATGTTTTTAATCAGACGCTGCTTTTCAAAAAGGACTTCTTGATGTTTTGATCCATTTATTAGTCTGATGTCTTTAAATGATTTCATCCTTGTGCCTCTGTGCCACTAGTTTGTCCTCACTGTGTGGAACAACAATAAACCTGCTGCAATATCTGATAGAAATATGAATGAATATCAAATCTAATGAATCCCTCAGTTCAGTGTGTGTGTGACTGTGGCTGAGATGGAGGTGAAATATGTGAACCTGGGCTGTGGTTTACTGCTCTCTTCCTGTCACAACCACTGTTTGACATCTGTTCCTCTGATGGTTTTTGTACAGGCTGCAGGCATCATTTATCACTGTGGAGAGTATAACAGGAGCAGTAGTAGGAGGCTGAATGACTGAGTTTAACCTTCTGGATCTCCAACTCACAGCCGTTCTGTTTATTCACAGCTGAGAAATCATCTTTCTGAGGATGATTGAAACCTGACTCTATTTCACCATCTGTCTTATCAATAGCCAGAATCAATGTGAATGTTTCTGTGTCTCTCTTCTGGTACCAGTATACATAATCACCGCCACACTGGTCAGTTCGACAGCTGAAGGAAACATTCCCACCAACTCTCCTGGTCAATGTTAAATCATCCTGAATCAGCTCTGCTGCCATGGCAACCAGCGCTGTAGAGAGACAGACAGGTAGATGAAGGTGAGTGTGACAGTGTTTGTTACAGGTGGACTTTGTTGGCTCCTGATTGGCTGGAAACACTCACCTGAACACAGACAGCACAGAGCAGCAGCTGGGAGGAAAAGCATTGTGTGCAGTGGTGTTTCCTCTGGTGAACCTGGGGAGAAGTGGCGCTCTGATGCAGCTGAGGCCAAACAAGGACGAGCTGTGAGATCAGACGAGGGCCACGTGGTTCCTGAAGGCTCCTCACACCTCCCATCAGCCCCTGCGGTGGACAGATAACGCTGCTGTCTGACAACTGCAGACATGTTGACTCGTTCTAGAAGGAAAAGCAAAGTTACTACTAACGTACTAAAAATAAAGATTAGAACAGTTACAGGAGTTTATTGTATGTATTATGTACTTACTTATGTATAATACAATATATAAATAAATACAAAATAAATAAATAAAAAAATATAAAAATGGAACTCAATTAACAAAACAATGACAGATATTGTCCAGAAACCCTCACAGTTATTTATGTATAATGTAGTATATTTACTTACTTATGTATAATAAAATATATAGAAATACATAAATATAAAAATAAATACACAGATAAATAAATAACTATAAAAAAAATTAAAATGAAAGGAAAAATTAATAAATAAGTAAATATAAAAAATATGAATGGAAAAGAAAGAAATTATAAATAAATGTAAAAAAAAACAATGAAAATGGAATAGATGAAAAAACAAATAAATAAATAGATAAATAAATAAATATAAAAAATGGAAATCAATTAACAACACAAAACAATGACAAACATTATCCAGAAACCCTCACAGGTACTGCATTTAGCATAAAAAAATCTGCGAAATAAAAAATAATTTGCGATTAATTGTGAATAACTATTTTAATCGATGGACAGCCATAGTATAATTAAATATATATTTTTTGTACAATCTGAATAATTTAGTTTTGGTATAATCTAAATTTATGAACTGAAGCTATTTTGTGAAATGAATAAAATCTACCATCTCCCCTATTATTATTATTATAATAATTATTATTATAATTATTATTTAATAATTATTATTATTAGTAGTAGTAGTAGTAGTAGTAGTAGTAGTAGTAGTAGTAGTAGTAGTATATAAAGTATAGTTTTCTTCATTCAAAACATTTTTTTGGCTTATTTAATGTTTCCTGAGTTATTTTTAATTGTTGTTCTATAACTCTGAACAGTCTGAAGACAGACAACATCTTGCAGCTTCATCAGCAGACTAACATGTGTGACATCATCCACATGATGCTGATGATGCTGATGATGGTCGCCATGAGAACCACAGTGACATCTCGTGGATAAAAACTCACACAGCAGCCTAAAACCTTTTGTCTGTTTGTGGCGGTACTGAGTTCCCCAGACTTTAGTTGTTCAGTCAGACGACTGAAAAACAGTTCCCATCCACAAAATAATATAAAATAAAATGCCTTCTTAATAATAATAATGAACAAATGCCTCTATATTAACAAACAATTAAGGAAACTGAAATATTGGTTTGTGTTTTTCCTTTTACCCTCCTTTAAAGTTTTCCCAAATAAAATACACTAAAAGAAATGGGTATAAAGGGTTTCATTGAAAATCAACAAATGAATAGAATACAAAAATACAGCCTGCAGGCGTTAGGCTATTGTAAGGCAAGCCAGCTGTTGCACAAATAGCATCTAATTGTCCCAGTGCAGGTAACCCAATTGGTTGGCACTTAACTTGTTTCCCCAACTAGGAGTCAACACTCTCAACAAACAAAACACAAAGATCACAGAATCCCAAAAGGGCCCAAAACAGACCAGAGTTTCTGGTAAAGCTGATAATACATGTTGCATTGAGTGAAGGAGAGATCAGAATGACCCTGGGTGTGCAGTTTCCCTCCTCTTTTAAGCCCTACAGAAAGGGCGTCGTTACACCCTGATTGGCCAAGAGGGGAATGCACCAAGCTGCTGAAACAACAGCAAACACCAGAGAATTGGCAGCTGCCACATGTTCCTCAAAGAACTTTTATCTTGTGACACAAGTTTCTTTTTTTATCTCCTTCTGTTCAGTGATCTCATTTGTGTTCAGATTCATGCATTTGATTTTCTCCTTTTCTACGTTTTCATGCTAACATGTCGAGAAGGAGGTTAAATAACGCTCCAAACTTACACTAAATCTTGGCGAGGAAAAACTGTCATGGCCATTTTCAAAGGGGTCCCTTGACCTCTGACCTCCAGATGTGTGAATGTAAATGGGTTCTATGGGTACCCACGAGTCTCCCCTTTACAGACATGCCCACTTTATGATAATCACATGCAGTATAAATGATAGTTTATTCTATTCTAAAATGGTGTGTTTGAATATTTCTGCATGCTGGGGTCCCTACACAGTGTTGAATTACATTAATTGGGTCTCACTGTAAATGTGTATATTAAATGCTGAGAGTCAAAGCTAACGTACGTAGCACACCTCGACATTTATCTGACATATTAGCAAACATGTCATTTCCACAACACGTCCTTAAAGACATTAAACATTAAAATTACAATATAAAAAACAACATATTTTATATTTTTTGTTTATGAAGACTGACATCTATGTCTACATTTTTCAGAGTGTAGAGAAAACCATGAAATCCCTTTTTTTATATATATATATATATATACATATATATATATATATATATTAACAATGATACACAGAGCTTGATGAAATGAATTTAAATGTCTTAAAAATATTATAGAAATTTAAAAAAGCAAATAGTATAAAATTAACATTATTGTAATGTTGCAATATATTTAATGATAAAAAACATTAAATAAATAAACATGTTACAGATTAAAATCTTAAATGTAATTTTGTGTACCTGTTTATATTTATTAATACTCTGATGGTTAAAATTAAAATCCATAGAAGTTGATTTTTTTTCATATACTTTATAAAATTATATTTTATATATTTATAAAAGTGACTGTATTTGCAGAAACACCCATATACAGTATATATATAGTTGGACATTTACACTGTAATAAGTGTATTAGAGAAGAAATAAAAAAAAAAAAATATGAAATGTATCTGGGATCTTTGCTGTGATTCATGTATTTGAATATGTATGTATTTATTTGAATGATTCCAGTATTGTTCTTTGAATCTTTCTTCTTCTTCTATTTCTTCTGCACATTTTTTGGACTCTAACTTCTTCTGCATACTTTGAGCTTCAGAAAGCATTCAAATATCAAATTATTCAGCTCTTTAAGGACATTAGTACCATATTTTTTTTCATTCATAACTGTCATATTTTCAGAATTATTAAACATATTTCATCCAAAATGTCCTCATTCAAATGAACAGGAGACATGTTCAGAATTTAAACATGAACTACTCATTCATACTTTCACCTAGAAACACCATTCAAACTTTAAAATGTTCCACATCTTCCACAGATTGTGGTTCTTATTCAACTTTTTAAATATTTAACTTTGTTTGGAGCTCAGTAAAAGTGCCCTTCTCAGATTTTTACATTGGTGTGTAATGCGCTGGCTAGAGTGGTGACATCACTACCTAGAGTGGAGAGGAGCTTTAAAATCTTCGGAGAAAACAAATACATTTTAAACTCACTCTCATTCCCACAATTTTCACTCTTTATACATATTTTTTTCATAGAAATGTGTGAAATCTTGTGCTGGTCGCAGACATATTACTATGGAATCAGTCGGACTTTCACGTTTGGCTCTAAATGCCTGGAAGTGACCAGAAGTCCAAGCGTCAGCCCCATAGAGAGCCATGTTAATGTGACCAGTACAAGCAACCTGTGCTGAGGTGGAGGCTCAGGAGAGGGAAGCTGTCACATGATGTTTGATGGACAGTGACACAGTGATGAAGATGAAGTCATGTGTTATTGGTGTGAAATGGTGTTGAAGGTAAATAACTGTGTGAAGGATATGTGTAAAACATGACACAGTGTTTATTATATGGGTGGTATTATATTCTTTGGTGCTTGCTGTCATTTCCCTTTTCCCAGTTCATTCTAGCTGAATGTCCCAGTTGCCCTGAGTTGATTGGAGGTTCTTCAGATCACCTGTTGTGCAGGTGTGAGGACTGATGGCTCCTAATGAACAAGTGAGAGCAGCTTTGGTGCATTTCCTCTCTCAACGTTTCTGATTGAGGGGGATTGTCAATGTTCTGAAAGCAGCTGGAGTAAATATTAAAGAGCACCTTTCCACCAGGTTACCTGCATCAGAACGGCCGCAGGCTTTATCTGCTTTATTGGTTCATATCCGTTGAAACTTCCTTTATACACATTTGTCTCTCATTGAAGAGGCATTTTTTCATTGTGACATTTGTTTGTAACTGGTAAATATTTCTGTATTATGTGGTTGGGAACTGGCTCTTCTTCCTGATCAACTGAAATCTGGGGAATCAACACCGCCACAGTTTGATCATCGTCACCATGAAACACTGCTGGAAGAATGACAACATGTCAGCAGACAAACATGTGAGACATCACACGTCTGTTTCGGGTCTCAGAGAGGTGTCACACCAATAAATGAGCTCTTCCAACTCAGCTGTGTGACACATTTCAAACTGAACTTGATCACATGGTGGATTTCTGTGTTTGCTGCTGGCTCTGACATTAAACATGATGGAGAAAGAGCTCCACCCTGTGGTTAGTGGGAGGAAGTGCAGGGGTATCCAGGTGATGCTGCTGATGGTCGCCATGACAACCACAGTGACATCTACTGGATAAAAACACACAGCAGTAAATGGATCACTGGTATTATTGTTCATATTTCTAAAACGTAATTCATGGACTATTTCTACTGCAGCTAATACAACACAGTAAATTATACTATTACTAATATCACCACTACTTCTAGTTGTATGTGTGGAGCAGACAAACCAGAGGTCTGTACTACGAAGTGAGTTCAACATCTCCAGAGTATCTTCTGGTTATCTGGCTTCACTAACTCTAACAACAGAGATCTCACTAAACGGTCCTACGAAGCTGGTCATCAACTCAGTAAATCAACCCAGAGGTTCTCAGTCTGGCTGTGATTCACATGAACGGGGAGGTGTTTACAGCATCTGACCAATCACAGACATGGACAAGACCACAGACATGGACAAGACCACAGACAGGCAGACAGACAGACAGACAGACAGACAGACAGAGAGACAGACAGAGAGACAGACAGACAGGCAGAGAGACAGACAGACAGAGAGACAGACAGACAGACAGACAGAGAGACAGACAGACAGACAGGCAGAGAGACAGACAGACAGAGAGACAGACAGACAGACAGACAGAGAGACAGACAGACAGACAGGCAGAGAGACAGACAGACAGAGAGACAGACAGACAGACAGACAGACAGACAGACAGACAGAAAGACAGACAGACAGACAGAGAGACAGACAGACAGACAGGCAGAGAGACAGACAGACAGACAGACAGACAGAGAGACAGACAGACAGACAGACAGACAGAGAGACAGACAGAAAGACAGACAGACAGACAGACAGACAGAGAGACAGATAGACAGAGAGACAGACAGACAGAGAGACAGACAGACACATTTAACAAAGGAAGAGTAAACTATATGAGACAGACATGAAGAAGTTAAACTCTTAATCCAGACTAACATTAACTCAGTTGAAGCTGCTAAATGCAGGAAGAACAGCTGGTGAAAGAAAAAACTCCAGATGTGTGAATAAACTAACAGATGTATTAATTTAACGGAACACTCAGAAGTCAGATATACTCGTCTAGATATAAAAAGTGTTTAAGAGAATAATAGATGAATGGATTACTCATCTTTTTACTCTGTGTAACATGTGTCGTCTATCATTATTTAACCTTCTCTCAGCTGTGTCCTCTCTGGAGGTCTGAAACAGACTCAAGAGGAAGTTAAGAAATAGAAATCAAAGCGGTAAACACCCACAGCATGAATCCAGCTGTCCTTCCTGCATCTGTCAGGTTAAACTGTGTTGTTTTTAGTCTGGATTATGATTTAAACTTCTTCATGTGTGTGTGATATTATCATACAATCACCACACTGAGCTCTGATTGGTCAGCAGGAGGTGCTTTTATACGAGTTGATCTCTGATCTGGAACATAACCTGCTCCTTCAGCATCAGTTACCATGGTGATCTACCTGGTAAGAAGTGATCCACCTCCGTAGGACGGAAAACCCTGAAGTTACCTCGATAACCACAAATCCTGCTTCGTAGTCCAGACCTCTGGACTCCTTAGTTATTGTCCTCAGTGACTTTAACAACTGTAATGATGATGATATTCAGAGATTACAGAATGTTGTTAATGGTATGACAATTAAGCGTAAAACAGACAAACCTGATGTACAACAGGGAAAGTTTATCCAAACTAGGAACAGGGAGCCTGATGTACGAGCCAAAGCAGCTCTAGAGTTGGTACACACAGATCTAGCGGGACCAATAGACCCAGAGTCCAGAGACGGGTATAGGTTCACGTTATCATTCACTGATGACTATTCCAGTGCAGTAGCTGTGTATTTTCTAAAACAGAAGAGTGACACAGTGCAAGCAACAGAGAAGTTTCTTGCTGATACTACCCCATAGAAAGATTCATCAAGTCTGACCATGGTGCAGAATTCACAGGAAGGAATCACCAGGCACTACTCAGCAGAAATGGGATCAGACATGAGACTTCAGCACCGTACTCGCCACACCAGAATGGTACTGCTGAGCGAAGTTGGCGCACCCTGTTTGACGTGGCTAGGTGTATGCTAATAGAGAGCGAGTTGTCAAAGGAGTTATGGACCTATGCAGTGCAGACAGCAGCTGTAGTGAGGAACAGATGCTTTAACAACACAAAACAGACACCTTACTTAATGCTGACAGGCAGACGGCCTAACATTTCCAGGATGCAAACGTTTGGGTCAGTGTGTTATGCCTATAAACAGAACAAGAGAAAGCTAGACTCAAGGTGTGAGAAGGGAATCTTTGTCGGTTACAACAAGAATAGCCCGGCCTACTTGGTCTACTGTCCTGACAGTGGGAAAGTGCAAAAGCACAGACTGGTGAAGTTTGTGACCAAAACAGTTGCAGAGCGACAGACACAGACTGAGATGACACCTGATGAGGATGATTTTGAGGCGCAGAACAGAGCTAACCAGACCGGGCTGAACACTGATGTGAGTCCAGGACGGGGCCAGGTTCCAGTAATTGTGCCTGAGGTGAGCAGCCCAACACAGATAAGTGAGACTAACCATGAGTCTATAAGATAGCCTTCTAGAGAGAGGAAGAAGCCAGGTTATTTAAGTGAATATGTGTCATTTGTGTAATGTGTAACTTCATCTAACTCAAAGGAGTGGCTTGATGCGATGGACGATGAAATTCAATCGCTGAGAGAAAATGACACATTTACCTTAACCAACTTGCCTGAGGGTAAGAAAGCAGTGGGGGGTAGATGGGTGTATGCAATCAAGAACAATGTTGATGGATCTGACAAACACAAGGCACGATATGTAGCCAGAGGATACAGCCAAAAGATGGGTGTGGACTGTGAGGAGACATTTTCTCCTACTGCTAACCTGACCAGTATCAGAGTGTTGATGCAAAAAGCTGCACAGGAAAACCTGGTTTGACATCAGATGGATGTCCAAACTGCCTATCTACATGCACCAATAGATTGTGAGATTTACATTTACCTTTTTCAGACATTGTTTACACTTTTTTTTTTTTCAAACTTTTTTTTTCCAGCATTTTTAAAACTTTTTTTAAGACATTTTTTTCAGACTTTTTCTTCAGACGTTTTTCAGACTTTTCTTTGGACAGTTTTTGGACCTTTTTTTTGAACATTTTTTAGACTTTTTATATTTTTTTGGACAAAAGCCCTCACACATTCACACATCTGGAGGTCAGAGGTCAAGGGACCCCTTTGGAAATGGCCATGACAGTTTTTCCTCGCCAAGATTTAGTGTAAGTTTGGAGCGTTATTTAACCTCCTTCTCGACACGTTAGCATGAAAACGTGCAAAAGGAGAAAATCAAATGCATGAATCTGAACACAAATGAGATCACTGAACAGAAGGAGATAAAATAAAGAAACTTGTGTCACAAGATAAAAGTTCTTTGAGGAACAGACAAAAGGTTTTAGGCTGCTGTGTGTGTTTTTATCCACGAGATGTCACTGTGGTTCTCATGGCGACCATCATCAGCATCATCAGCATCATGTGGATGATGTCACACATGTTAGTCTGCTGATGAAGCTGCAAGATGTTGTCTGTCTTCAAACTGTTCAGAGTTATAGAACAACAATTAAAAAATAACTCAGGAAACATTAAATAAGCAAAAATAATTATTTTGAATGAAGAAAACTATAC
The DNA here is from genome assembly GCF_043250625.1 of Sebastes fasciatus. Taxonomy (NCBI): domain Eukaryota; kingdom Metazoa; phylum Chordata; class Actinopteri; order Perciformes; family Sebastidae; genus Sebastes; species Sebastes fasciatus. Next base: position 2,284,838 of record NC_133805.1, read on the forward strand.
TTTATATACTACTACTACTACTACTACTACTACTAATAATAATAATAATAATGATAATAATAATGATAATAATAATAATAATAATAATAATAATAATAATAATACTACTACTAATAATAATAATAATAATAATAATGATAATAATAATGATAATAATACTAATAATAATAATACTAATACTAATACTAATAATAATAATAATAATAATAATAATGATAATAATAATAATAATAATAATAATAATAATAATAATACTAATAAAAATAATAATAATAATAATAATAATAATAATAATGATAATTGGAGAGGAAGTACATTTTATTCATTTCCCAAAATAGCTTCAGTTAATAAATTCAGATTATACCAAAACTAAATTATTCAGATTGTCCAAATATATAAATATATTTAATTAAACTAGGGCAATCGATCAAAATAGTTATTCACAAATAATCGAAAATATGTTTTTATTTTGCATATTGTTTTATGCTAAATGCAGTACCTGTGAGGGTTTCTGGACAATGTTTGTCATTGTTTTTTGTTGTTAATTGATCTCCATTTTTCACATTTATTTATTTATCTATCTATTTATTTATTTTTTATCTATTCCATTTTAATTTTTTCCATTTATTTATCTATTTTGTATTTTTCATTATTATTTTTATATTTATTTTTGATTTTTTAAATTTTTTTATGTTTATTTATTTATTAATTTTTCCTTTCAATTGTTATTTTTTATAGTTAATTATCTATCTGTTTATTTATTTTTTATATTTATTTATTTATGTATTTCTATATATTTTATTATACATAAGTAAGTACATATACTACATATACATACACATTACACAAAAATACCTGTGAGGGTTTATGGACAATATCTGTCATTCTTTTGTGATGTTAATTGATTTCCATTTATTTATTTGTTTATTTATTTATTTATTTATTTATTTTTTCCTTTCAATTTTTATTTTTTATATATGTATTTTTTATCCGTTTATTTATTTGTTTATATTTATGTATGTATTTATATATTGTATTATACATAGGTAAGTACATATATTATATATACATTACACATAAGCACCAGTGAGAGTTTCTGGACAATATCTGTCATTGTGTTGTTAATTGATTTCCAATAATAAATATATTCATTTATTTACATAAAGCAGAATATTTGTCCACTCCCATGATGATAAGAGTATTAAATACTTGTCTAATCTCTCTTTAAGGGACATTTAGAACGGATAAAATTTTTTTGATTAATTTGCGATTAAATATTTTAATTGATTGACAGCCCTAATAAAAAAATAAAACAATTAGTCAGTACTTTAGAATACAGACAAACCAAAGCAGGTTTATAGGCGAGTGACTTTAGCTTATTACTCTTAAACACTGAAAATGAAAGAAAGAAACAAAATAAAATATGTTTCCTTTCTAAACTATTCCACAATAAACTCCTGTAACTGTTCTAATCTTTATTTTTAGTACGTTAGTAGTAACTTTGCTTTTCCTTCTAGGACGAGTCGACATGTCTGCAGTTGTCAGACAGCAGCGTTATCTGTCCACCGCAGGGGCTGATGGGAGGTGTGAGGAGCCTTCAGGAACCACGTGGCCCTCGTCTGATCTCACAGCTCGTCCTTGTTTGGCCTCAGCTGCATCAGAGCGCCACTTCTCCCCAGGTTCACCAGAGGAAACACCACTGCACACAATGCTTTTCCTCCCAGCTGCTGCTCTGTGCTGTCTGTGTTCAGGTGAGTGTTTCCAGCCAATCAGGAGCCAACAAAGTCCACCTGTAACAAACACTGTCACACTCACCTTCATCTACCTGTCTGTCTCTCTACAGCGCTGGTTGCCATGGCAGCAGAGCTGATTCAGGATGATTTAACATTGACCAGGAGAGTTGGTGGAAAAGTTTCCTTCAGCTGTCGAACTGACCAGTGTGGCAGATATGTATACTGGTACCAGAAGAGAGACACAGAAACATTCACAGTGATTCTTGATATTGATAAGAGAGATGGTAGAATATATTCAGGTTACAATCATCCTCAGAAAGATGATTTCTCAGCTGTGAATAAACAGAACGGCTGTGAGTTGGAGATCCAGAAGGTTAATCTCAATCATTCAGCCTCCTACTACTGCTCCTGTTATATAGCTCTCCACAGTGATAAATGATGCCTGCAGCCTGTACAAAAACCATCAGAGGAACAGATGTCAAACAGTGGTTGTGACAGGAAGAGAGCAGTAAACCACAGCCCAGGTTCACATATTTCACCTCCATCTCAGCCACAGTCACACACACACTGAACTGAGGGATTCATTAGATTTGATATTCATTCATATTTCTATCAGATATTGCAGCAGGTTTATTGTTGTTCCACACAGTGAGGACAAACTAGTGGCACAGAGGCACAAGGATGAAATCATTTAAAGACATCAGACTAATAAATGGGATCAGTCCTCACTTATGTTGCTTAATGAAAATGAGAGACAAGATCCTGACCGACATATATCTATTTTTAAGTTTTCAACCAGTCTTACTTATTTGGGCATCAAAATAGTACCTCAAGAAAATATAGCCTTAATAAATTACGACCTTATAATGGATTCAACATTCAAATCTATAGAAAGATGGAAGCCTCTGCCTATTTCTCTGACAGGGAGAATAAACATATTAAAGATGAGCATATTACCTAAATTCACAAATGGATTTCAACATATCCCTTTGGCACCACCGGAAGGAATGTTTGTGAGAATTACGTCTCTCATTACAAAATGTATTTGGAATAAGAAGTGTCCTAGAGTTCGCTTGTCTCTGTTGTATCTTCCATTTGACACAGGGGGGTTGAAGTGCCCCATCTTTATTGGTATTATCTGGCTGCACAGCTGAGAACTATAATGTTCTATTTCTCTATTGCAGATACTCCATCATGGGTGGATATAGAGGTGTGTGCCGTTCAGATACCATTAAATCTGTATCTGTACTCAGCCACTCCAAAACATCTAAGAGCTCAAACTACCCACCCCATAGTGCTTCATATGATTAATGTCTGGTACGAGGTAAAGACATATATGAATACAGCTAACTCCTTGTCACAATATAGTCCCATGTGGGGAATGTTTCCTTCAAACCAGGCAAGCTGGATGCTGGATTCCAGTTATGGGCAAAGAAAGGGCTAAGTAAAATACCTGACCTTTATAAAGAAGAGGTTCTAATGACCTTTGAGGAACTCTCTCTAGTACATAACATCCCAAAGAAGCATTTCTTTAAATATGTGCAATGGAGAAGTTGTATCTCCTCTATGCAGAACCAGTCATTAGTAATTCCTGCACTTTCATCCTTAGAAGAAATGATTACCAAAAACTGCAATAGTAATGTTTTAAGTTCATTAATATACATCTGGCTTGCATCTGGCTCCAAGGAGACCTCAATATCCAAACTTGACGCATGGAGGTGGATTTAAAGGAGGACGTCTCAGATAATAATTGGAACACAGTCTTCAAGGAGACTCAGACACAAACAGCCAACACTAATTTGAAGCTACTTCAATACAACTGGTTGATGCAGACTTATATAACCCCTGTCAAACTGAATAGATAGAACAGTAATATACCTGACACTTGCTTTAAATGTAATGAGGCTCAAGGAACACTTATACATTGCATTTGGGAGTGTGACAAAATGAAGAAATTCTGGAGGGAGGTGATCAATAAAATCAGGATCATTGTGTCTGTAAACATTCCACTAGACCTCCAAATGATATTGCTACATCTGTACCCATCAGATCTCAATCTGAGAACCAGAGAATGTAAATGTATTGATTTAGCTATATTGCAGGCAAAACCAATGATTGCTTTTAACTGGAAGAAATCCGACGCACCTACATCGGACGCTTGGATTAAAAATATACACAATGTATGTCAATGGAGAGGATAACATATACCTTGAAAAACAAACTGTGTGTTTACGAGGAAATATGGAAATCATTTACTGATTTCATAAAGTAGTGATATTGGAGAGCTTCTACAGGAGGAATAATTAAGATAGGACACGTACAAATTCACAATAGTGGTAGACCCTCAGAAGGGAATGAACTCTTGTTTTTGAAAATCTTTGTATCGTTGGGGAGAGAGATGGGAACTTCTCTTAACAGCTCTCTGCTTGCTGCGACTACAGCGTGTAGCCGCTGCCTGCGTGTTCCGTACCCGCCGGTGCAGGACCGGAACACACACACACCGGTCAACGATTTAACGGCACAGCTGACAAACTGCCTCTGGACACGTTAGCGGCTCCCGCAATACGTCCTGGAAGCCCCGGTACCTCGGTCAACCGGATTAGCCGCCACGCAGCACACCGGTAGACACGGTAACCAGACAGGGACAACAGCAGTCCGGGGAGGCTGCCAGAGACAGACGCCCGCTCCTTACACCAGGTAAGTGGACTCGATGCTGTAACCCTGATGTTCTGGTTTGAGTTAGCTTTATTTTTTCTCTGTATCACACGCTCTGCACCAAAGTGGACATCAAAATGGCAATGATCCCACGCCAGCGCATGTGCTTTATAGACTCGCGTCTGGGCGTGGCCGGCAGTGCCGGTGTGTCTTAAAAAGTATCCACGTCACCTGACCCAGGTGAGATCATTCCCATACATATGGAATATGTAAGCTGGAGAGATAGTCTCGATACGATAGAGAACTGAGGGATTCATTAGATTTGATATTCATTCATATTTCTATCAGATATTGCAGCAGGTTTATTGTTGTTCCACACAGTGAGGACAAACTAGTGGCACAGAGGCACAAGGATGAAATCATTTAAAGACATCAGACTAATGAATGGATCAAAACATCAAGAAGTCCTTTTTGAAAAGCAGCGTCTGATTAAAAACATACATTAAAACAACATGATCAAAATGATGAAGACAACAACAAGCTTCATCATTATGATGAAGATTCAAATCCTCTGCTTTGACCTGCTGCAGGAATAAAGTCCATTCCTCCTCACAATGCTGATCTGCTCTTAATGCAAACACTTCCTGTGTCTCCTTCACAATAAAAGCCTTCCAGACCAACTCTTTGTGCTCCAAATGAAAACAAGACTACAGTTCAACACACACTGGCTGTGTCACCAAGCGTCCTGTCATTTGATGCACAGACGTCATAAATCAAAGTAATGGACAATTTAAAATGTGACCTGATGATGGTGCTGGATAAAACCTGACCAAAGTCAGTAGGATTCATCCTCTGAGGAACATGAACGTGTGAACCAACGATCCACGGAGACACTCTGCTAGTGTGTCTAAAAAGACAATAAAAGAAGAGACAGTCATGTTAATATGAACATTAGAGGAACACATCATGGAGCTGAAATATCATTCTGCTTCATCATTTGGACTCGTTCACCTCAGCTGACACGCTCAACAGCAGACAGGTTTTTGTATTACTCTGTTTCACTGTGGGAGGAGGAGGACGAGGATACGACATCTTTGGCTCTGGAACTAAACTTCATGTAACAGGTAAGAACAAACATTCATCTTCCTTCAGTTGTTTTATTGAACAAGTTGAAAATGTGTTTTAATGAGTTAGTTTTTTCATCATTAGTAGTGAGTTCTTGCAGCCATGCAGCTGTTGTTACATTAAAAAGGTTCATAATTGCTGAAACGATGTTTAAATCTCACTGAACAACTCAAGTTATTCTTTATTTCTGCAGATTAAACTGATTTATAGAGAAAAAGGTTGAAATATAAAAAGCGAATAACTTTAAATATGTTGTATAGAAAATTAATAAATCATCTTTAAATGGCAAAATATACCTCATGTAGTACAAAGTAAATGGTGGTAAATACTATGTATTATATTATATTATATTATATTATATTATATTATATTATATTATATCTTATTATTGTTTTACATTTGATCTAACATATCACTGTAGTTACGTATAAAAGTTAAAATTGTTATGAAAATGTTCAAAACTATTGATGTATTTGTGTTTCTTTAGCAATTAAGGTAAAGTATATTAAATTTAAAATATTGTTTTATGTGAAGATAAATGTTTAATTTATTATAATATGTGTATTAAGTTAATGAGAAATGAAAGGAAAATTGTTTTCATAATTCTTTCTTTTAATATCATCAAATCCTGTTATATTATATTATATTATATTATATTATATTATATTATATGTCAATTTCATAATATATACATACTATGAAAATTATACTACATTTATTTACTATTTATAATATTTTATACTAAAATTATACGTATTATAATCTTAAAAATTACAACTCTATTTCACTTGAAAGTGAATCTATAATTTATTTTAAAAGTTCAGTTAAATTTGTTATGAAGAAAGTAATTAAATTATTGATGTACTGATTTATTTCTTAAACCATTACAGTGATGTATATGGTGGTAGTAATAAGTAATTTATTATAATATGTGTATTAAGTTATTATATTATATTTAAATTTCCCCAGGGGGATCAATAAGCTTTTATCTTATTTTAAATAGCATTTTGTATTCACATGTCATATATCTTAACACGTCATTGTAGTTGTGTATAAAAGATTAAAAAAATTATAAATTATTGATGTTTTTATAGTTTTGTTTAGCAATTAGAGTAAAATGTAAAGTGGTAAAAATATAATATGTTTTATGTTTTGTAATCTTTAAAATTATACTTTTCTCTATTATGTGAAGGTAAATATGTAATTTATTATATGTATATTATCCCTAATATAGGAAATCAAATTTCAAATTATTGTTAAATTATAGTGAATGAAGTTTGTACATAGAAATAAAGAGTTATTAAATAGATAATGTTCTTTTGTCTCCATATAACCCATCAGAGCCGGCCCGCGGCATAGGTGGTATAGCTGAATGCTGGGTCTCCATTTATCCAGAGGGGAGCCCCGATTGAGGGAAGACAAAAAAATCTAAATTTATAACTTTTACTATTTTTTACTAATATTATTTTAATACTATTATTTCAAAACATAACAAAAAGCCCACAACATCATCAGTACATAGTGTATTAAATAGGCTGTATTTTCTGGGTGGCCTGCAGCATCACCCCCCATCATTTTGAGCTACACAGTTTTTCTTGAGTGTGATCTGCATCGCTTAATGTCAAAACATGAAGCTCTGTAGTTTCTGTGTGAGTGTATGAACACAATGGTTGGTGGTGGAATGGGCTGCGATGCGAGAGGCACCGGCTGATCTCTTTCCTATGGCACCAGATTGGTCAGGACCGGCTCTGTAACCCATGCTGCCATTAGATGCTGAGTGTGTTCCATATGAAGCTGAATACAGTAGACTGTATGTAGTGAACTCTGAGTAGTTTAGTGATCACAGTCCATGTAGTTTCCAGGATCACACTGAATGCAGTGCAGTGCTGTAAGCTGACTGTGTCAATGTGTGTCTGTGCTGCTTGTTGCTGCTGTCAACCTTCAGATGAGCCGGTAGTGAAGCCCGTGGTGAGCGTGTACCCAGCAGCATCCAGAGCCCACCTGGAGGGGAAGAGCTCCCTGCTGTGTCTGGCCTCAGCCATGTTTCCTCCTCTGGTCCAGTTCTCCTGGAAAAGACGAAAGGACAACGGTCCTCTGGAGGAGCTGCCCCCTGCTGAGGGAGAGCAGCTGGAGCTCAGAGAGCCGGGACGCACCGCCGGCATCTTGCTGATCCGTCAGCCAGAGAACACGTATAAATACCGCTGCTACGTCCACCACGAGGGGGGCACAGTGGAGGCCCCAGCAGAACAAGGTAATGAAGGCTCGCTGACTGTGTTCAGCAGTGATTCAGCTTCATGTGGAGACGCTGTCAAAGAGAGCAGAGGAGCAGAGGACTGACATTTCTCACTGCAACTCTTAACATGTCACTCCTTTTGTGTTTCAGAGGTTCCAGCTCCAGCAGCCTCCTGTCCTCCAGAGAGAGAGCCAGCACACCTGCCAGCTCTGCAGCAAGCTGACTGTAAGATCACCTGCTGCCTCTCCTTCAACCACCATGTTTCCTTCAGCACTTCACCTTTTATTTTCAATGCTATCATTTAAAGTGTCTGTGTGTCTGTCTGTGTGTGTCAGTGTCCTTCCAGTCTCAGTGCAAGGTGAAGCTGCTCTGTGTGCTGTACACAGTGCTGATAGTGAAGAGTCTGGTGTACTGCTGTGGACTCTCTCTGCTGATGATCCTCAGAAACAAGGGACCGTCCACCAACTGCACACATGCTGACTGACTGGCCTTTTCTCACCATCAAATCTCATCAATTCATCTCATTCATCACTTTGATCACTATTCACAAATATCAATGATGACGTTGAGGCGACCCCTGCTGTCGCCTATATAGTAGGGTTCCTGTTAACCTGCCATTAGGGCCTTCTGGGAACACCTGGGCCCAGTGTTCCCAGCCTATAAAGCCTAGGCTCATGACTCATTCTCTCTCTCTCTTTCCCCGCAGACACCATCGCTGGGCATGTGGCGGCCTTAGGTTCTCCTCGGTTAATCATTTGCTTGTTTTATACATTTTACAACATGCACACACCATTTATATTCTCAATGCACACCTTACCCTACTGATACTACTGATATTCACACTCCATACCTTTTGATCCTTTTGTTCTGCATAATTTACTCTACTTTTGTTAAATAGATTAATTGATTTTATCGTCACCACGGTGTGTCTTCCTATTTGTCATGGCCTTGAGAGCCAGGTTGTGATAAATTGGGGGCTCGTCCGGGATTTGAACCCGGGACCTCTCGCATGTTTTAAAATATTTGTATGCAGGTTAGATACTGTCATCCTAAAAATATAAATACACACACACACACACACACACACACACACACACACACACACACACACACACACACACACACACACACACGTATAAATTTACAGTTACTCAGTATAAATTCTGTGTAGTGTTATTTTGATGCTGTTTATTTCCATTTTAATTGTGACTTGTATAATAATAGAACATTAAGATGAATCATTAGCTGTCTGGTAGATATTTGATTGTTTACAGTGTTTTTCTGTTCTTGTGTTTCTTTTTAATACATTATACAGAGTCAGATTTGTCAAATTCATTCAGTGTAACATTCTCAATAAAGTGTCTGTGTGTTATAAACATACTTGTGTTTATGTCTAAATCCTTTGACCCTTAACTTGTGATCTCACTGGTGGTGACTTTGTGGAGAACATTTGGAGTCATTTTTGCGTTCGAGTGTGGACGGAGATATTTAGTAAAACGAAGGTCATGTGGACAGATTGTTTTAAATTTAATTTTTAAAAACTGCGGTTACTTCGTATCTGTGTGGACGTGTAAAACGGAGCGTTTGGGAAACGATGGCGTCCTCTCCTCATTTGGCGCCCATTGCTGCTTTGTGTAATGAGCGGCGGACTGTTGGCTTTTTTAACGTTTTGTTAGCACTGCTCGGACTAATTACTACTTTACATCTGAAACATGTTCCCGTCACAAGAGGCCAAAGCAGGAACACATTAAACATGTGGAGGCTGAATGGGGATTGAAGGAGAGGTTTGGAGCATTCAGAAGGGAGATGGACATAAACCTGAATGACCTCCCTTATTGTTTATTGTTTATTTATTTTTGCACAAATGAAGACAACACAAACATAAAAAATAAATAAATGAATAATATACAGTGAAGGAAGAGGCAGAAAACCCACTGGGTTTATCTGAAGACTTCACCTAGAGACAAGATTAATATACAGAAATAATATGACTACATAATAGTGATGACAAACAATTAGAACATGATATATATATAATAACAACAATAACAATAAATATATCAAAAAAGAAAAGAAATGTGTGTGATGTGTGTAAGTGTATGGTTTGTGTTTGTGAGGGAGATATTGGTTTAAACATCCACATTGACTTCTGGACAATAGAAATCAAACATCACACTATGAGTGTGGTGATACATGGACAACATGGAGAAAAGCAATTACAAAACAGTAATTAAATGACCCTTTAAGCATCTTTTGAAACATTTAATAGATGAACAGTTTTATGATAGATGTGGAAAGCTACTTCATCATTTGGTTCCTCTAAATCTTATCAAAAACTGACCTCTACTAGTGAGGAGTTTAGGAGGATGAAGATCTAGAGACTGACGGGTTGAGTAAGAATAGACCTGAGAATTTGCTCTAAAACAACTGCTCAGGAATATTCCCACCAGAAAGTATCTTATAAATAAAAACACTTATGTGAGAAATATTGATGTGATAAATAGTAAGAATGTGGAGTTTGTGAAATAGAGGAGCAGAGGAGATGTGTGACTCTGATCGAGTTGTAATCCTCACAAAACGTTTTTGGAGGAATAAATTAGACTGTGATAAAGAGTAAGGAGACAGTTTGTGGTGACAAGAGGACTAACCCTTCTTATTATACCAATAGATTTATTTATTTTTCTACTAACCCAGTCAATCTGTTCTCTCCAACTCGAGCTCTCATCAACAATCAATCACAGGAAGTTGGTAGTTGACACTTGAGACATCTCAACAGACTTAATGTTAGATAAATCCTTAGAGTATGCCTCCTTTCCTCATTTATCATGTAAAGAGACAGTTGATGATAGCAGAGTGATGACAGGAATCCCCCCCACCAACAATGACTGTTATCACACTGACTGTAATGAAGCTGAAGGAAAGGGAGAGAGAAGGGTGCTAACTAAATCCCTTGACTCTTAACTTGTGATCTCACTGGTGGTGACTTTGTGGAGAGCATTATGAGTTGTTTTTGCGTTCCAGTGTGGACGGAGATATTTAGTTAAACGAAGGTCATGTGGACAGATTGTTTTAAACGGAGAGGATCAGTTTTTAGAAACATCTGTATAGGTGTGGACAGGGCCCAAAGCTGAGACTGAGAGTACTGAGCGCTGAAATCAAGCTGTAGTTCCTGGAATGATTGTTTAACCAGAGTGGATGGTTGTAACTGTCGTTGTGTTATTAATGTGAGACAGGCTGCAGAGCGGAAACCCACACAGCCCGTCTGCTGCAGGAAAGGAAGTGTTGATTCTCTGTCAACAGTTTTTTTTACGAGTCCTAATAACCACTGAGAACAGATTCATATCTGCTGCTGTACACACTCATCAACTCCTCTTCCTCTCTGCAGCTCTTTGTCTTTCCTCTTGTTGTCTGGAAGCCTTTTTTCCACCGGGCCGTCCATCAACTGTTAACGTCTGCTTGGTCCCTTAAACCATCTGGTTGGAGGACCGTGGTCGTGCAAATAAATTATTGTTCAGGTTCAGCAGCTGTAAATGCTTTAGATTGTTCCTGAGAGCATTTTCACAGCACAAAGAACTGTGAAATATAAACCATTTAAAAGCAGAAGCTATGTTGTCGTGTCATTATTTGCAGTGAATTATTATTGATGCATATTAACAACATGCTCAATATTGAGTCAGTTGTTCTGTTTGTTACAGTGCAGCAAGTTTCTTTCATTATTAATTAAATCCACATCAAATATGTCCAATGAAATGATTTACAGTTTGTCTCAACTAGAAAATAAAACTAGTCCCAAGTTAAATTTAACATTCAGCCTTCATCCCGACTGATGGAGCCGAGGTGTCATCATTTTATAGCAGTTGTAGCTTCAAAGCAGCTCTGCTGTTTGTTCATGTGTGTAAACAACAGTGTCATCAGTGTAGAGCACGTGTCAAACTCAAGGCCCGCGGGCCGAATCCAGCATTTTATGTGGCCCGCCAGAGCTTGCAAAGAATATCATTTGCTTATCATACAATTCTATGCTGCATTACAGAAGTACGGTGTCCATAAACTACATGTTCCACAATGCATCTCGAGTTTGTTACCTGCGCACTCGAGCGTCTCAGTATCAGCCGTTTCCAGCAGCGGCACTCTAGCAGAGTGATGTGGTCGCCAAAATGTCCAAGAATAATGTTTGTGTGAATATATGCGTACAGGAAACAGCTGAACAATCAAGTGTGCACCCTTGGTCTCACTACTGAAAAACAGTTTAGGGCAGAGGGATATGTCGCAAGGTGTTTTAACTCCTTAGTGAATCAGGAAGGGAAATGTTGGTGTGTGGCCTGGGGGTATGTGTGTGTGCGTTGCCCACCGTCAGTGACGGCTACTCCGTCACATTGTTGTACCATCGTTCTGCCGCTCTCAACTGTGACCAAAAAAAACATTTTGATCTTTGATGGATGAGTAATGATGAGGGTTTCTTAATCTCATAAATTCATGGGTTCTATGTTATAATAACACATAGAAATGTGAGTGTGTGTGTGTCCACATTCAGTATTTTTGTGTCTACGTACATGCATGTACAGTGCCGTGAAAAAGTATTTGCCCCCTTCCTGATTTCTTATTTTTTTGCATATTTGTCACACTTAAATGTTTCAGATCATTAAACAAATTTTAATGTAAGACAAAGATAACCCAAGTAAACACAAAATGCAGTTTTTAAATAATGATTTCATTTATTAAAGGAAAAAAGCTATCCAAACCTACCTGGCCCTATGTGAAAAAGTAATTGCCCCCCCTTGTTAAATCATGAATTAGCTGTGATCAACCACATGTTTTGGAAAGCTGAGTTCAATTTCACTAACCAATCACTGTTCAATCAAGAAATCCCTTAAATAGAACGTGTCTGACAAAGTGAAGTATGCTAAAAGATCTCAAAAAGCAGCACATCATGCCGTGATCGTAAGAATTTCAGGAACAGATGAGAAACAAAGTCATTGACATCTATCAGTCTGGAAAGGGTTACAAAGCCATTTCTAAGGCTTTGGGACTCCAGCAAACCACAGTGAGAGCCATTATCCACAAATGGAGAAAGCTTGGAACAGTGGTGAACCTTCCCAGGAGTGGCCAGCCTACCAGAATTACTCCAAGAGCTAGAATAGTTGTACACTTGAATGTCTGCTTGCAATAATTTTTCCTAGACTTCTGCTTTCAGATTTAGTTATTAATTAAGTTATTACTAAAACCAATAATAATCGAATGCAGAGGCAATTATGTAATATGATAAAGAGTAGATATATTTATATAGTCTTACAGTTACAACCGGCCCTTTGAGGGCAACCATAATGCTGATGTGGCCCGGGATGAAATTGAGTTTGACAGCCCTGGTGTAGAGGTTTACATCCACACTGACACAGTTATAAAAGGGGGTCTGCACTGAACCTGGTGGGACACCCACACCTACTGACTTGTATAGAAGAGCTGTGTGTATATATTTGCTCTTTGTTCAGCTTTGTTGTCATTGTCTAGCTGTATGCTTATATTCATGTCTTCCTTGTTCTTTAGTTTAGTTCATGTGTGAAGGGACAGAGCTAATTAATAAATACACATGGTATAAACAATGCCAGAATTAATCAAAAGGCTATTTTTTATCTGCTGTTCCTGGCCAAGGTGTTACAGAAGGTATCCTAAAATACATCAGAACAAAAACATAAAACAGGACATGCAGTTTAAAAGTTGTAAAAGGACACACAGTTGTTAAAAGCAGTAGAAACAGTAGTGACATTTATAAATATAAAACGACATTACAGACAAGCAGGACATCTAGATAGAAGCAGCAAAAAGAGAGTTTAGTGCTGACATGTATTAATCATCCATTGTTTTAATTGGGTAATTAAAGATCTATAGGTGTTTAGTTGTCTGATATGAATTGTAATTATATTCCACTCTCTTGGCGCTGTGTGAAAGTGTATTCAGAGCTACTAAAAACCAGAGTCACATCACTTGTAGGTGTCAACAAACACGGCCGACGACGTTGATTCTGTTTTTGATTATTTGCTATGAAGCCAAACTGAAATCCACGAACACAAGTATGTTTATAACACACAGACACTTTATTGAGAATGTTACACTGAATGAATTTGACAAATCTGACTCTGTATAATGTATTAAAAAGAAACACAAGAACAGAAAAACACTCTAAACAATCAAATATCTACCAGACAGCTAATGATTCATCTTAATGTTCTATTATTATACAAGTCACAATTAAAAGTGGAAATAAAGCATCAAAATAACACTACACAGAATTTATACTGAGGAACTGTAAATTTATATGTGTGTGTGTGTGTGTGTGTGTGTGTGTGTGTGTGTGTGTGTGTGTGTGTGTGTGTGTGTGTGTGTATGGAGGTATGGAGTGTGAATATCAGTAGTATCAGTAGGGTAAGGTGTGCATTGAGAATATAAATGGTGTGTGCATGTTGTAAAATGTATAAAACAAGCAAAAGATTAACCAAGGAGAACCTAAGGCCGCCACATGCCCAGCGATGGTGTCTGCGGGGAAAGAGAGAGAGAGAATGAGTCATGAGCCTAGGCTTTATAGGCTGGGAACACTGGGCCCAGGTGTTCCCAGAAGGCCCTAATGGCAGGTTAACAGGAACCCTACTATATAGGCGACAGCAGGGGTCGCCTCAACGTCATCATTGATATTTGTGAATAGTGATCAAAGTGATGAATGAGATGAATTGATGAGATTTGATGGTGAGAAAAGGCCAGTCAGTCAGCATGTGTGCAGTTGGTGGACGGTCCCTTGTTTCTGAGGATCATCAGCAGAGAGAGTCCACAGCAGTACACCAGACTCTTCACTATCAGCACTGTGTACAGCACACAGAGCAGCTTCACCTTGCACTGAGACTGGAAGGACACTGACACACACAGACAGACACACAGACACTTTAAATGATAGCATTGAAAATAAAAGGTGAAGTGCTGAAGGAAACATGGTGGTTGAAGGAGAGGCAGCAGGTGATCTTACAGTCAGCTTGCTGCAGAGCTGGCAGGTGTGCTGGCTCTCTCTCTGGAGGACAGGAGGCTGCTGGAGCTGGAACCTCTGAAACACAAAAGGAGTGACATGTTTGGAGTTGCAGTGAGAAATGTCAGTCCTCTGCTCCTCTGCTCTCTTTGACAGCGTCTCCACATGAAGCTGAATCACTGCTGAACACAGTCAGCGAGCCTTCATTACCTTGTTCTGCTGGGGCCTCCACTGTGCCCCCCTCGTGGTGGACGTAGCAGCGGTATTTATACGTGTTCTCTGGCTGACGGATCAGCAAGATGCCGGCGGTGCGTCCCGGCTCTCTGAGCTCCAGCTGCTCTCCCTCAGCAGGGGGCAGCTCCTCCAGAGAACTGTTGTCCTTTCGTCTTTTCCAGGAGAACTGGACCAGAGGAGGAAACATGGCTGAGGCCAGACACAGCAGGGAGCTCTTCCCCTCCAGGTGGGCTCTGGATGCTGCTGGGTACACGCTCACCACGGGCTTCACTACCGGCTCATCTGAAGGTTGACAGCAGCAACAAGCAGCACAGACACACATTGACACAGTCAGCTTACAGCACTGCACTGCATTCAGTGTGATCCTGGAAACTACATGGACTGTGATCACTAAACTACTCAGAGTTCACTACATACAGTCTACTGTATTCAGCTTCATATGGAACACACTCAGCATCTAATGGCAGCATGGGTTACAGAGCCGGTCCTGACCAATCTGGTGCCATAGGAAAGAGATCAGCCGGTGCCTCTCGCATCGCAGCCCATTCCACCACCAACCATTGTGTTCATACACTCACACAGAAACTACAGAGCTTCATGTTTTGACATTAAGCGATGCAGATCACACTCAAGAAAAACTGTGTAGCTCAAAATGATGGGGGGTGATGCTGCAGGCCACCCAGAAAATACAGCCTATTTAATACACTATGTACTGATGATGTTGTGGGCTTTTTGTTATGTTTTGAAATAATAGTATTAAAATAATATTAGTAAAAAAAATAGTGAAAGTTATAAATTTAGATTTTTTTGTCTTCCCTCAATCGGGGCTCCCCTCTGGATAAAAGGAGACCCAGCATTCAGCTATACCACCTATGCCGCGGGCCGGCTCTGATGGGTTATATGGAGACAAAAGAACATTATTTATTTAATAATTCTTTATTTCTATGTACAAACTTCATTCACTATAATTTAACAATAATTTGAAATTTGATTTCCTATATTAGGGATAATATACATATAATAAATTACATATTTACCTTCACATAGAATAGAGAAAAGTATAATTTTAAAGATTACAAAACATAAAACATATTATATTTTTACCACTGTACATTTTACTCTAATTGCTAAACAAAACTATAAAAATATCAATAATTTATAATTTTTTTAATCTTTTATACACAACTACAATGACGTGTTGAGATATATGACATGTGAATACAAAATGCTATTTAAAATAAGATAAAAGCTTATTGATCCCACTGGGGAAATTTAAATATAATATAATAACTTAATACACATATTATAATAAATTACTTATTACTACCACCATATACATCACTGTAATGGTTTAAGAAATAAATCAGTTCATCAATAATTTAATTACTTTCTTCATAACAAATTTAACCGAACCTTTAAAATAAATTATAGATTCACTTTCAAGTGAAATAGAGTTGTAATTTTTAAGATTATAATACGTATAATTTTAGTATAAAATATTATAAATAGTAAATAAATGTAGTATAATTTTCATAGTATATATATATTATGAAATTGACATATAATATAATATAATATAATATAACAGGATTTGATGATATTAAAAGAAAGAATTATGAAAACAATTTTCCTTTCATTTCTCAGTAACTTAATACACATATTATAAGAAAATTAAACATTTATCTTCACATAAAACACAATTATAAATTTAACTATTATAATATAGACCATATAACATATTTACCATCATATTCTTTATTCTAATTTCTAAAGACACAAAAATACGTCAATACATTTTAACATATTTCATAACAATCTTAATTTTGATACAAAACTACAATGATATTTTAATAAATAATATAATATAATATAATATAATATAAAATAATATAATAGGAGATGAGTTTTTTATTCCTTTCACGTTAACTTAATACACATATTATAATAAATTACATACCACCACATACATCACTGAAATTACTAAATAAATAAATCAGTACATCAACAATTTAATTATTACTTTTTACTTACTTTTTTCATAACAATGTTAACTTAACTTTTTAAATACATTTTTTATTTACCTCCAAGTAAAATTGAGTGGTAATTTTAAAAATTTCAATTTGATTACATATATATTTATATGTCTTATTATCTAATATCTTATTGATCCCCATGGGGAAATTAACAAGTAATATAATATAATATAATATTAGTTATTCGTATTAACTCTAATAGAGGAAAACAATTTTCCATTCCTTACCCAAATACACATATTATAATTAATTAAACATTTATCTTCACATAAATTACAATTGTAAATTTAACTATTATAATATATATAACATATAAAATATTTACCATCATATACTTTACTCTAATTACTGAAGAAGCACAAATACATCAATAGTTTTTAATGTTTTTCATATCAATTTTAGCTTTTATACACGACTACCATGATACGTTAGATCAAATGTTAAACAGTAATATAATATAATATAATATAATATAATATAATATAATATAATATAATATAATACATAGTATTTACCACCATTTATTTTGTACTACATGAGGTATATTTTGCCATTTAAAAATGATTTATTAATTTTCTATACAACATATTTAAAGTTATTTACTTTTTATATTTCAACCTTTTTCTCTATAAATCAGTTTAATCTGCAGAAATAAAGAATAACTTGAGTTGTTCAGTGAGATTTAAACATCGTTTCAGCAATTATGAACCTTTTTAATGTAACAACAGCTGCATGGCTGCAAGAACTCACTACTAATGATGAAAAAACTAACTCATTAAAACACATTTTCAACTTGTTCAATAAAACAACTGAAGGAAGATGAATGTTTGTTCTTACCTGTTACATACAGTTTAGTTCCAGAGCCAAAGATGTCGTATCCTCGTCCTCCTCCTCCCACAGTGAAACAGAGTAATACAAAAACCTGTCTGCTGTTGAGCGTGTCAGCTGAGGTGAACGAGTCCAAATGATGAAGCAGAATGATATTTCAGCTCCATGATGTGTTCCTCTAATGTTCATATTAACATGACTGTCTCTTCTTTTATTGTCTTTTTAGACACACTAGCAGAGTGTCTCCGTGGATCGTTGGTTCACACGTTCATGTTCCTCAGAGGATGAATCCTACTGACTTTGGTCAGGTTTTATCCAGCACCATCATCAGGTCACATTTTAAATTGTCCATTACTTTGATTTATGACGTCTGTGCATCAAATGACAGGACGCTTGGTGACACAGCCAGTGTGTGTTGAACTGTAGTCTTGTTTTCATTTGGAGCACAAAGAGTTGGTCTGGAAGGCTTTTATTGTGAAGGAGACACAGGAAGTGTTTGCATTAAGAGCAGATCAGCATTGTGAGGAGGAATGGACTTTATTCCTGCAGCAGGTCAAAGCAGAGGATTTGAATCTTCATCATAATGATGAAGCTTGTTGTTGTCTTCATCATTTTGATCATGTTGTTTTAATGTATGTTTTTAATCAGACGCTGCTTTTCAAAAAGGACTTCTTGATGTTTTGATCCATTTATTAGTCTGATGTCTTTAAATGATTTCATCCTTGTGCCTCTGTGCCACTAGTTTGTCCTCACTGTGTGGAACAACAATAAACCTGCTGCAATATCTGATAGAAATATGAATGAATATCAAATCTAATGAATCCCTCAGTTCTCTATCGTATCGAGACTATCTCTCCAGCTTACATATTCCATATGTATGGGAATGATCTCACCTGGGTCAGGTGACGTGGATACTTTTTAAGACACACCGGCACTGCCGGCCACGCCCAGACGCGAGTCTATAAAGCGCATGCGCTGGCGTGGGATCATTGCCATTTTGATGTCCACTTTGGTGCAGAGCGTGTGATACAGAGAAAAAATAAAGCTAACTCAAACCAGAACATCAGGGTTACAGCATCGAGTCCACTTACCTGGTGTAAGGAGCGGGCGTCTGTCTCTGGCAGCCTCCCCGGACTGCTGTTGTCCCTGTCTGGTTACCGTGTCTACCGGTGTGCTGCGTGGCGGCTAATCCGGTTGACCGAGGTACCGGGGCTTCCAGGACGTATTGCGGGAGCCGCTAACGTGTCCAGAGGCAGTTTGTCAGCTGTGCCGTTAAATCGTTGACCGGTGTGTGTGTGTTCCGGTCCTGCACCGGCGGGTACGGAACACGCAGGCAGCGGCTACACGCTGTAGTCGCAGCAAGCAGAGAGCTGTTAAGAGAAGTTCCCATCTCTCTCCCCAACGATACAAAGATTTTCAAAAACAAGAGTTCATTCCCTTCTGAGGGTCTACCACTATTGTGAATTTGTACGTGTCCTATCTTAATTATTCCTCCTGTAGAAGCTCTCCAATATCACTACTTTATGAAATCAGTAAATGATTTCCATATTTCCTCGTAAACACACAGTTTGTTTTTCAAGGTATATGTTATCCTCTCCATTGACATACATTGTGTATATTTTTAATCCAAGCGTCCGATGTAGGTGCGTCGGATTTCTTCCAGTTAAAAGCAATCATTGGTTTTGCCTGCAATATAGCTAAATCAATACATTTACATTCTCTGGTTCTCAGATTGAGATCTGATGGGTACAGATGTAGCAATATCATTTGGAGGTCTAGTGGAATGTTTACAGACACAATGATCCTGATTTTATTGATCACCTCCCTCCAGAATTTCTTCATTTTGTCACACTCCCAAATGCAATGTATAAGTGTTCCTTGAGCCTCATTACATTTAAAGCAAGTGTCAGGTATATTACTGTTCTATCTATTCAGTTTGACAGGGGTTATATAAGTCTGCATCAACCAGTTGTATTGAAGTAGCTTCAAATTAGTGTTGGCTGTTTGTGTCTGAGCCTCCTTGAAGACTGTGTTCCAATTATTATCTGAGACGTCCTCCTTTAAATCCACCTCCATGCATCAAGTTTGGATAGTGAGGTCTCCTTGGAGCCAGATGCAAGCCAGATGTATATTAATGAACTTAAAACATTACTATTGCAGTTTTTGGTAATCATTTCTTCTAAGGATGAAAGTGCAGGAATTACTAATGACTGGTTCTGCATAGAGGAGATACAACTTCTCCATTGCACATATTTAAAGAAATGCTTCTTTGGGATGTTATGTACTAGAGAGAGTTCCTCAAAGGTCATTAGAACCTCTTCTTTATAAAGGTCAGGTATTTTACTTAGCCCTTTCTTTGCCCATAACTGGAATCCAGCATCCAGCTTGCCTGGTTTGAAGGAAACATTCCCCACATGGGACTATATTGTGACAAGGAGTTAGCTGTATTCATATATTTCTTTACCTCGTACCAGACATTAATCATATGAAGCACTATGGGGTGGGTAGTTTGAGCTCTTAGATGTTTTGGAGTGGCTGAGTACAGATACAGATTTAATGGTATCTGAACGGCACACACCTCTATATCCACCCATGATGGAGTATCTGCAATAGAGAAATAGAACATTATAGTTCTCAGCTGTGCAGCCAGATAATACCAATAAAGATGGGGCACTTCAACCCCCCTGTGTCAAATGGAAGATACAACAGAGACAAGCCAACTCTAGGACACTTCTTATTGCAAATACATTTTGTAATGAGAGACGTAATTCTCACAAACATTCCTTCCGGTGGTGCCAAAGGGATATGTTGAAATCCATTTGTGAATTTAGGTAATATGCTCATCTTTAATATGTTTATTCTCCCTGTCAGAGAAATAGGCAGAGGCTTCCATCTTTCTATACATTTGAATGTTGAATCCATTATAAGGTCGTAATTTATTAAGGCTATATTTTCTTGAGGTACTATTTTGATGCCCAAATAAGTAAGACTGGTTGAAAACTTAAAATAGATATATGTCGGTCAGGATCTTGTCTCTCATTTTCATGAAGCAACATAAGTGAGGACTGATCCCATTTATTAGTCTGATGTCTTTAAATGATTTCATCCTTGTGCCTCTGTGCCACTAGTTTGTCCTCACTGTGTGGAACAACAATAAACCTGCTGCAATATCTGATAGAAATATGAATGAATATCAAATCTAATGAATCCCTCAGTTCAGTGTGTGTGTGACTGTGGCTGAGATGGAGGTGAAATATGTGAACCTGGGCTGTGGTTTACTGCTCTCTTCCTGTCACAACCACTGTTTGACATCTGTTCCTCTGATGGTTTTTGTACAGGCTGCAGGCATCATTTATCACTGTGGAGAGTATAACAGGAGCAGTAGTAGGAGGCTGAATGATTGAGATTAACCTTCTGGATCTCCAACTCCCAGCCGTTCTGTTTATTCACAGCTGAGAAATCATCTTTCTGAGGATGATTGTAACGTGAATCTATTTGACCATTTGTCTTATGAATAGCCAGAATCACTGTGAATGTTTCTGTGTCTCTCTTCTGGTACCAGAATACATAACCAGTGACACACTGGTTAGTTCCTCGACAGCTGAAGGAAACTTTTCCACCAACTCTCCTGGTCAATGTTAAATCATCCTGAATCAGCTCTGCTGCCATGGCAACCAGCGCTGTAGAGAGACAGACAGGTAGATGAAGGTGAGTGTGACAGTGTTTGTTACAGGTGGACTTTGTTGGCTCCTGATTGGCTGGAAACACTCACCTGAACACAGACAGCACAGAGCAGCAGCTGGGAGGAAAAGCATTGTGTGCAGTGGTGTTTCCTCTGGTGAACCTGGGGAGAAGTGGCGCTCTGATGCAGCTGAGGCCAAACAAGGACGAGCTGTGAGATCAGACGAGGGCCACGTGGTTCCTGAAGGCTCCTCACACCTCCCATCAGCCCCTGCGGTGGACAGATAACGCCGCTGTCTGACAACTGCAGACATGTTGACTCGTCCTAGAAGGAAAAGCAAAGTTACTACTAACGTACTAAAAATAAAGATTAGAACAGTTACAGGAGTTTATTGTGGAATAGTTTAGAAAGGAAACATATTTTATTTTGTTTCTTTCTTTCATTTTCAGTGTTTAAGAGTAATAAGCTAAAGTCACTCGCCTATAAACCTGCTTTGGTTTGTCTGTATTCTAAAGTACTGAATCATTGTTTTATTTTTTTATTAGGGCTGTCAATCAATTAAAATATTTAATCGCAAATTAATCAAAAATGTTTTATCCGTTCTAAATGTCCCTTAAAGAGAGATTAGACAAGTATTTAATACTCTTATCATCATGGGAGTGGACAAATATTCTGCTTTATGTAAATAAATGAATATATTTATTATTGGAAATCAATTAACAAAACAATGACAGATATTGTCCAGAAACCCTCACAGGTGCTTATGTGTAATGTATATGTAATATATGTACTTACCTATGTATAGTACAATATATAAATACATACATAAATATAAACAAATAAATAAACGGATAAAAAATACATATATAAAAAATAAAAATTTAAAGGAAAAAACAAAAAAAACAAAAACAAATAAATAAATGGAAATCAATTAACATCACAAAACAATGACAGATATTGTCCATAAACCCTCACAGGTATTTTTGTGCAATGTGTATGTATATGTAGTATATGTACTTACTAATGTATAATAAAATATATAGAAATACATAAATAAATAAATATAAAAAATAAACAAACAGATAGATAATTAACTATAAAAAATAACAATTGAAAGGAAAAATTAATAAATAAATAAACATAAAAAAATTTAAAAAATCAAAAATAAATATAAAAATAATAATGAAAAATACAAAATAGATAAATAAATGGAAAAAATGAAAATGGAATAGATAAAAAATAAATAAATAGATAGATAAATAAATAAATATGAAAAATGGAGATCAATTAACAACACAAAACAATGACAAACATTGTCCAGAAACACTCACAGGTACTGCATTTAGCATAAAACAATATGCAAAATAAAAACATATTTTCGATTATTTGTGAATAACTATTTTGATCGATTGCCCTAGTTTAATTAAATATATTTATATATTTGGACAATCTGAATAATTTAGTTTTGGTATAATCTGAATTTATTAACTGAATCTATTTTGGGAAATGAATAAAATGTACTTCCTCACCTATTATCATTATTATTATTATTATTATTATTATTATTATTATTATTATTATTAGTAGTAGTAGTAGTAGTAGTATTAGTATATAAAGTATAGTTTTCTTCATTCAAAATAATTATTTTTCCTTATTTAATGTTTTCTGAGTTATTTTTTAATTGTTGTTCTTTAACTCTGAACAGTTTGAAGACAGACAACATCTTGTAGCTTCATCAGCAGACTAACATGTGTGACATCATCCACATGATGCTGATGATGCTGATGATGGTCGCCATGAGAACCACAGTGACATCTCGTGGATAAAAACACACACAGCAGCCTAAAACCTTTTGTCTGTTCCTCAAAGAACTTTTATCTTGTGACACAAGTTTCTTTTTTTTATCTCCTTCTGTTCAGTGATCTCATTTGTGTTCAGATTCATGCATTTGATTTTCTCCTTTTGTACGTTTTCATGCTAACATGTCGAGAAGGAGGTTAAATAACGCTCCAAACTTACACTACATCTTGGCGAGGAAAAACTGTCATGGCCATTTTCAAAGGGGTCCCTTGACCTCTGACCTCCAGATGTGTGAATGTGTGAGGGCTTTTGTCCAAAAAAATATAAAAAGTCTAAAAAATGTTCGAAAAAAAGGTCCAAAAACTGTCCAAAGAAATGTCTGAAAAACGTCTGAAGAAAAAGTCTGAAAAAAAATTCTTAAAAAAAGTTTTAAAAATGTTGGGGAAAAAAAGTTTGCCAAAAAAAAAAGTGTAAACAATGTCTGAAAAAGGTAAATGTAAATCTCACAATCTATTGGTGCATGTAGATAGGCAGTTTGGACATCCATCTGATGTCAAACCAGGTTTTCCTGTGCAGCTTTTTGCTTCAACACTCTGATACTGGTCAGGTTAGCAGTAGGAGAAAATGTCTCCTCATAGTCCCCACCCATCTTTTGGCTGTATCCTCTGGCTACATATCGTGCCTTGTATTTGTCAGATCCATCAACATTGTTCTTGATTGCATACACCCATCTACCCCCCACTGCTTTCTTACCCTCAGGCAAGTTGGTTAAGGTAAATGTGTCATTTTCTCTCAGCGATTGAATTTCATCGTCCATCGCATCAAGCCACTCCTTTGAGTTAGATGAAGTTACACATTACACAAATGACACATATTCACTTAAATAACCTGGCTTCTTCCTCTCTCTAGAAGGCTATCTTGTAGACTCATGGTTAGTCTCACTTATCTGTGTTGGGCTGCTCACCTCAGGCACAATTACTGGAACCTGGCCCCGTCCTGGACTCACATCAGTGTTCAGCCCGGTCTGGTTAGCTCTGTTCTGCGCCTCAAAATCATCCTCATCAGGTGTCATCTCAGTCTGTGTCTGTCGCTCTGCAACTGTTTTGGTCACAAACTTCACCAGTCTGTGCTTTTGCACTTTCCCACTGTCAGGACAGTAGACCAAGTAGGCCGGGCTATTCTCGTTTTAACCGACAAAGATTCCCTTCTCACACCTTGAGTCTAGCTTTCTCTTGTCCTGTTTATAGGCATAACACACTGACCCAAACGTTTGCATCCTGGAAATGTTAGGCCGTCTGCCTGTCAGCATTAAGTAAGGTGTCTGTTTTGTGTTGTTAAAGCATCTGTTCCTCACTACAGCTGCTGTCTGCACTGCATAGGTCCATAACTCCTTTGACAACTCGCTCTCTATTAGCATACACCTAGCCACGTCAAACAGGGTGCGCCAACTTCGCTCAGCAGTACCATTCTGGTGTGGCGAGTACGGTGCTGAAGTCTCATGTCTGATCCCATTTCTGCTGAGTAGTGCCTGGTGATTCCTTCCTGTGAATTCTGCACCATTGTCAGACCTGATTAATCTTTCCGTATGGGGTAGTGTAAGATTAGATTTATTTTTATAAAGACATATTTTATACAGTGTACATTTTGTATTCTGCTCTTTAATTTAGAGCATGGAACTATATGGTTTGGCGCACCTTGCGTGCCTGTGGGAGGAGTGATGGTTTAGATTGGCGGAGGGATATGAAGTGATGGGCCCACCTTGTGTTTTGTCCTAGGCTGAGTTGGGTGATTAAAATGTGGATCCTGTTGACCAGACCAAGCTCTCCCCGTGCTCTTATTCTACCCACAGCCCTACAGGAGTTTAATTAAGTTATAAGTAAGGTTATAGTTAAGGTAGTGGAAAAGCCTGCCTTACACTGGTGGCCGCTCTCCTGAACGCCGTGAGGACAGACATCCCTCTCATCGCTCTCATCACTCTCCTAGTCCTGGACATGTACGCTTCCATTCTCCTTCTCACACCAACCAGGTAAACTACAAGTAGTTGACAATGGGGGCCAATTGCCAGCTACTGACGTTACCCAGGCCCGTGAAGACAGTAATGCCACGCCTACTGACTTTACCAGAGACAGTTTATCTGGGATTGATGTGTCGAAGAGATATGTGTCAGTTGTGATTGAGGACACTGTTGTGCATGCTTTTGTTGACACTGGAGCTGACATTTCAGTCATCAGTGAAGATTTTAGGATGTCTACACCTTCTCTCCACAAAAAGCCCATTATGAAACAGTTTGTTCCTCTCACTAGTGTCACAGGTGACCCTTTGGACTCAGTTGGCTCAACCTCAGTCAATTTAAGTATTGCTCACAAGCCAATGATACATGCCCTTCAAGTTGTCAGAAACTGTACTAAACCACTGATTTTAGGCTGGGATTTTCTGGTTGCTAACGGCATTATTGTAAATACTCGCAACATGGCTCTCATTGTAGATGACAAAGTAGTGCCACTGGTTAGCCCACACCAGTATGTCCCTAAACTGACTAATGTTACAGTATCTTCTACAGTTACAGTTCCAGCCATGTCAGAGATGGTCATCACTGCTAAACTAGATGTACCACTTAAAGGCCTAGTACCTCATGACTATGCAGGTGTGTTTGAGCCACACTACACTGATCATTCATCTGCTGGTTTTGCATGGACTGTGGCAAAAGCTGAACAAGGTTCCATCTATGTGAAAGTAGCTAATCCTTCTAGTGAGAAAGTCATGTTACATTGCGACACTCAGATAGGAACTTTTCACGCCACATCTGGCAGCAACAACGATGAATACAATGTGATGGAAAGTTCTGTCTGTAATATCAACATTCAGATGCCTTTGATCTCCAAGCCATCTGTACTGCCTGATATGTCAAACCCCGACCTTACAAGTGCACAACATAAGACACTGTCAGACACTTCAGACACTACTTGAGTTGTAATCCATTTACAATCATCACTGATCATCGTCCACTCCTCAGTCTACGGAAACTGGATGTCACACTCGACCCCACAGGACGACGAGGTCGCTGGGCTTTGGAGTTGGATCCTTATCAATGGACAATAATACACAAAGAAGGAAAGAAACACACAAACGCTGATGCAATGTCACGGATTCCCCTCTCACAACAGTACCCAGTGGTTCCGGAGGAAACGGCGCCTCCCTCCCAGGATAACCACTCCTCTCCTGTCAAAATGAAAACGTCACCTCCAGTTCCACAGTTGCACAATTTGCCTGTGCAACCTCCTGCTGCCTCTACCACAACAGCTCAGGTGTGCTCTTCAGTAAAAGTCACTGCTGTTGTTCAAACAAATGAGGGTATTGAAATGTTGCAACACACACTTTCTACTCAAGGAAATGACATTTTATCTAAACAACTTTCTGACCCCATTCTCTCTGAAGTGTACACATGGGTACAGAAAAACAAACGACCATACCTCAGACATGTAAAAGGGAAAATTCTGAGAAAACTCTGGTGGCAGTTCCCTAAACTTGTGCTGTGTAATGACTTACTCTGTCGAGAGGCTCACATTGCACCAGGACAGCCAGTTGTGAACCAAGTGCTGATTCCCACCTCACTAATCACAGAGACAATGAACATTCTCCATGGTAATCCCAGTTCTGGTCATTACAGTGCTGAGCGCACATTCAAGAAAGCCCTAACTATGTGCTATTGGCCAACCATGAGGTCTGATATTGATAACTTTTGTGATACGTGTCATACATGTGAAGCTTACAGAAAACCTGTACCACAACACAGAGCTCCTCTGCAATCCATACAAGCAGAAAAACCTTTCCAGTTTGTGTGCACAGATATTACTGAGCTCCCACTCACATCACATGGACATAAGTATGTGCTTGTAGTACAAGATCATTTTACAAAGTATGTTAATGCTTTTCCTATGTCAGATCAGAAAGCTGCTACTGTAGCACAGCTACTTTGTGAGAGATACATTCCTGAACATGGAGTTCCAGAAGAACTATTTTCAGATCAGGGACGACAATATGAATCTGACATCATTCAAACAATATGTCAGAGACTGAACATCAAAAAGAAAAGAACCTCACCATATCACCCCCGTGGAAATGGGATGGTTGAGAGATTTAACCGAACTCTGAAACAACAGTTGGCTAAACTCATTCATCAGCATGGAGGTGAATGGGACCATTATTTGCCAGCAGTTGTTCTCTCCTTTAACTCAACTCCACATTCTAGCACTGGATACTCGCCTTATTTCCTTGCTCATGGCAGAGATTCCCGTGTTCCGGCTAATGTGGCTCTTTCGACGCCAGTGGAATCACAGACTCCACAGAACTACGGTTCAGAACTGGTGAAACGGCTTGACACCGTTTTTCAAGCTGTTTGCTCTCATCGTGAGGACCAGAGACTCAAGCGTGAGTACTACTTCAACAAGCATGTCAAGTTTAAACCTTATAAATGTGGAGATCTGGTCTGGATGGACGATCCCACTACACAGAGAAAGAAACTTGACCCTAACTGGACTGGACCATACAAAGTTGTCTCGTCAAATAACGAGGGACTTGTATACAAACTCTTGGATTTGAAACGTCCACAAGCTGGATCAAAAGTAATTCACTATGATCGATTGAAGCCTTATCGATCCACTTGGGATACATCTTCAGCACCAGTGAATCTACCTGTGCCTCAGCTACCTATGGACACTCTCCCGAGGTATACGTCATTGTCTGGTTCGCTCCCCATATACCCTGGACCATCTGACACTGGTCAGGCTTCTGCTCCTGCCTGCCTCTCTGTTCCCCTGCTGCGGAGACCTTCAGGACGGGTGTCACGAGTCCACCCGCAACAGATCCAAAGGACTAACACCGCTCCAGCAGTGCCTGTTGGGACACAGACCGGTGACCCATCAACGACACGTTCTGGACGGGTTGTTCGGAGACCCCAGTGGCTCTTGCTGTGAGCAATCTCTCTCCCACTCAAATGACAGATATGGACTGATTGTGAACATTTATTGGGACACTAGACATTTATTTCCTGATTATTGAGGGTTTGCAAGCAACATTTTCAGATAATCAGTGTTTGACAAAAACAAAAGAAAGCAAATAAAGGTACTAAAAGAAAAAGGAAAAAGAAAACCTGAAACAAATGTGAAAAAAAAAAAGAAAGTTACTTTCCTGTATGTTATTGAAGTTTGTAAGTTATTTCCATTCATCTGGTTATGTGATGTGTTATTGTTTCCATATTCACTCAGCAGTTACAAGGTACTGATTGTCTCCTCTTTGTTTCAGTTTTAAGACTAGATTTATTTTTCTTAAACTCTGAAATGAGGACATTTCATCTGAAGAGGGGGAAGAATGTAAGATTAGATTTATTTTTATAAAGACATATTTTATACAGTGTACATTTTGTATTCTGCTCTTTAATTTAGAGCATGGAACTATATGGTTTGGCGCACCTTGCGTGCCTGTGGGAGGAGTGATGGTTTAGATTGGCGGAGGGATATGAAGTGATGGGCCCACCTTGTGTTTTGTCCTAGGCTGAGTTGGGTGATTAAAATGTGGATCCTGTTGACCAGACCAAGCTCTCCCCGTGCTCTTATTCTACCCACAGCCCTACAGGAGTTTAATTAAGTTATAAGTAAGGTTATAGTTAAGGTAGTGGAAAAGCCTGCCTTACAGTAGTATCAGCAAGAAACTTCTCTGTTGCTTGCACTGTGTCACTCTTCTGTTTTAGAAAATACACAACTACTGCACTGGAATAGTCATCAGTGAATGATAACGTGAACCTATACCCGTCTCTGGACTCTGGGTCTATTGGTCCCGCTAGATCTGTGTGTACCAACTCTAGAGCTGCTTTGGCTCGTACATCAGGCTCCCTGTTCCTAGTTTGGATAAACTTTCCCTGTTGTACATCAGGTTTGTCTGTTTTACCCTTAATTGTCATACCATTAACAACATTCTGTAATCTCTGAATATCATCATCATTACAGTTGTTAAAGTCACTGAGGACAATAACTAAGGAGTCCAGAGGTCTGGACTACGAAGCAGGATTTGTGGTTATCGAGGTAACTTCAGGGTTTTCCGTCCTACGGAGGTGGATCACTTCTTACCAGGTAGATCACCATGGTAACTGATGCTGAAGGAGCAGGTTATGTTCCAGATCAGAGATCAACTCGTATAAAAGCACCTCCTGCTGACCAATCAGAGCTCAGTGTGGTGATTGTATGATAATATCACACACACATGAAGAAGTTTAAATCATAATCCAGACTAAAAACAACACAGTTTAACCTGACAGATGCAGGAAGGACAGCTGGATTCATGCTGTGGGTGTTTACCGCTTTGATTTCTATTTCTTAACTTCCTCTTGAGTCTGTTTCAGACCTCCAGAGAGGACACAGCTGAGAGAAGGTTAAATAATGATAGACGACACATGTTACACAGAGTAAAAAGATGAGTAATCCATTCATCTATTATTCTCTTAAACACTTTTTATATCTAGACGAGTATATCTGACTTCTGAGTGTTCCGTTAAATTAATACATCTGTTAGTTTATTCACACATCTGGAGTTTTTTCTTTCACCAGCTGTTCTTCCTGCATTTAGCAGCTTCAACTGAGTTAATGTTAGTCTGGATTAAGAGTTTAACTTCTTCATGTCTGTCTCATATAGTTTACTCTTCCTTTGTTAAATGTGTCTGTCTGTCTGTCTGTCTGTCTGTCTGTCTGTCTGTCTGTCTCTCTGTCTGTCTGTCTGTCTGTCTGTCTGTCTGTCTGTCTGTCTGTCTGTCTCTCTGTCTGTCTGTCTGTCTGTCTGTCTGTCTGTCTGTCTCTCTGTCTCTCTCTCTGTCTGTCTGTCTCTCTGTCTGCCTGTCTCTCTGTCTGTCTGTCTGTCTGTCTGTCTGTCTGTCTGTCTCTCTGTCTGTCTGTCTGTCTGTCTGTCTCTCTGTCTGTCTCTCTGTCTGTCTGTCTGTCTGCCTGTCTCTCTGTCTGTCTGTCTGTCTGTCTGTCTCTCTGTCTGTCTCTCAGTCTGTCTCTCTGTCTCTCTGTCTGTCTCTCTGTCTGTCTGTGGTCTTGTCCATGTCTGTGGTCTTGTCCATGTCTGTGATTGGTCAGATGCTGTAAACACCTCCCCGTTCATGTGAATCACAGCCAGACTGAGAAGCTCTGGGTTGATTTACTGAGTTGATGACCAGCTTCGTAGGACCGTTTAGTGAGATCTCTGTTGTTAGAGTTAGTGAAGCCAGATAACCAGAAGATACTCTGGAGATGTTGAACTCACTTCGTAGTACAGACCTCTGGTTTGTCTGCTCCACACATACAACTAGAAGTAGTGGTGATATTAGTAATAGTATAATTTACTGTGTTGTATTAGCTGCAGTAGAAATAGTCCTTGAATTACGTTTTAGAAATATGAACAATAATACCAGTGATCCATTTACTGCTGTGTGTGTTTTTATCCACTAGATGTCACTGTGGTTGTCATGGCGACCATCAGCAGCATCACCTGGATACCCCTGCACTTCCTCCCACTAACCACAGGGTGGAGCTCTTTCTCCATCATGTTTAATGCCAGAGCCAGCAGCAAACACAGAAATCCACCATGTGATCAAGTTCAGTTTGAAATGTGTCACACAGCTGAGTTGGAAGAGCTCATTTATTGGTGTGACACCTCTCTGAGACCCGAAACAGACGTGTGATGTCTCACATGTTTGTCTGCTGACATGTTGTCATTCTTCCAGCAGTGTTTCATGGTGACGATGATCAAACTGTGGCGGTGTTGATTCCCCAGATTTCAGCTGATCAGGAAGAAGAGCCAGTTCCCAACCACATAATTGTCATAGTCCGGCTCCTAGGCCATGACAAATACGGGAAAGGACGCAGTGATTGATTGTAAATTAAAGATATTTATTACAAATAAATTAAGGATATACAGAAATAACTACAAATGTGGAGTGTGTCAGTCAGTAACATCAGTAATGCAGATGTGGATGTGTGAGCATGATGAAGTGTGATGTGTTGTGAGTGAAAACTAAAGAAAAGCCAAACAAAGGCAGCCCGGCAGGTTCTGACAGGGATGAGTCCCGGTGAAGGCAAAGAGACCAGAGCAGCGCTTGATTGGGGCTTTTATGCTCAGGACGCGCCGGCATCAGGTGCTCTGCATCAGGCATCCTCTCCCGGGATACCTTCAAGGACACAGGGAAAGAATGAATGGAAAATCCACACTGGCATCTCAGTAGTGAGGCAGGGGCCGTCACACAGTTATTTATTTATGTTTATTTAATTGTTGATATTTATTTATTTATTTATTCATTTATGTATTCCTATATATTTTATTATACATACTACATATACATTACACATAAGTATCAGTGAGAATAAATATATTCATACATTTCCATAAAGCAGCATATTTGTCCACTCCCATGTTGATAAGAGTATTAAATACTTGATAAATCTCCCTTTAAGGTTCATTTTGAATGAATAAAAAATGTGTAATTAATCGTGATTAAATATTTTAATTGATTGACAGCCCTAATAAAAAATAAAACAATGATTCAGTACTTTAGAATACAGACAAACCAAAGCAGGTTTATAGGCGAGTGACTTTAGCTTATTACTCTTAAACACTGAAAATGAAAGAAAGAAACAAAATAAAATATGTTTCCTTTCTAAACTATTCCACAATAAACTCCTGTAACTGTTCTAATCTTTATTTTTAGTAGGTTAGTAGTAACTTTGCTTTTCCTTCTAGGACGAGTCAACATGTCTGCAGTTGTCAGACAGCAGCGTTATCTGTCCACCGCAGGGGCTGATGGGAGGTGTGAGGAGCCTTCAGGAACCACGTGGCCCTCGTCTGATCTCACAGCTCGTCCTTGTTTGGCCTCAGCTGCATCAGAGCGCCACTTCTCCCCAGGTTCACCAGAGGAAACACCACTGCACACAATGCTTTTCCTCCCAGCTGCTGCTCTGTGCTGTCTGTGTTCAGGTGAGTGTTTCCAGCCAATCAGGAGCCAACAAAGTCCACCTGTAACAAACACTGTCACACTCACCTCCATCTACCTGTCTGTCTCTCTACAGCGCTGGTTGCCATGGCAGCAGAGCTGATTCAGGATGATTTAACATTGACCAGGAGAGTTGGTGGAAAAGTTTCCTTCAGCTGTCGAACTGACCAGTGTGGCAGATATGTATACTGGTACCAGAAGAGAGACACAGAAACATTCACAGTGATTCTTTATATTAATAAGAGAGATGGTACAATATATTCAGGTTTCAATCATCCTCAGAAAGATGATTTCTCAGCTGTGAATAAACAGAACGGCTGTGAGTTGGAGATCCAGAAGGTTAAACTCAGTCATTCAGCCTCCTACTACTGCTCCTGTTATATAGCTCTCCACAGTGATAAATGATGCCTGCAGCCTGTACAAAAACCATCAGAGGAACAGATGTCAAACAGTGGTTGTGACAGGAAGAGAGCAGTAAACCACAGCCCAGGTTCACATATTTCACCTCCATCTCAGCCACAGTCACACACACACTGAACTGAGGGATTCATTAGATTTGATATTCATTCATATTTCTATCAGATATTGCAGCAGGTTTATTGTTGTTCCACACAGTGAGGACAAACTAGTGGCACAGAGGCACAAGGATGAAATCATTTAAAGACATCAGACTAATAAAAGGATCAAAACATCAACAAGTCCTTTTTGAAAAGCAGCGTCTGATTAAAAACATACATTAAAACAAAATGATCAAAATGATGAAGACAACAACAAGCTTCATCATTATGATGAAGATTCAAATCCTCTGCTTTGACCTGCTGCAGGAATAAAGTCCATTCCTCCTCACAATGCTGATCTGCTCTTAATGCAAACACTTCCTGTGTCTCCTTCACAATAAAAGCCTTCCAGACCAACTCTTTGTGCTCCAAATGAAAACAAGACTACAGTTCAACACACACTGGCTGTGTCACCAAGCGTCCTGTCATTTGATGCACAGACGTCATAAATCAAAGTAATGGACAATTTAAAATGTGACCTGATGATGGTGCTGGATAAAACCTGACCAAAGTCAGTAGGATTCATCCTCTGAGGAACATGAACGTGTGAACCAACGATCCACGGAGACACTCTGCTAGTGTGTCTAAAAAGACAATAAAAGAAGAGACAGTCATGTTAATATGAACATTAGAGGAACACATCATGGAGCTGAAATATCATTCTGCTTCATCATTTGGACTCGTTCACCTCAGCTGACACGCTCAACAGCAGACAGGTTTTTGTATTACTCTGTTTCACTGTGGGAGGAGAGAGGATCTTTGTCTCTGGAACTAAACTTTATGTAACAGGTAAGAACAAACATTCATCTTCCTTCAGTTGTTTTATTGAACAAGTTGAAAATGTGTTTTAATGAGTTAGTTTTTTCATCATTAGTAGTGAGTTCTTGCAGCCATGCAGCTGTTACATTAAAAAGGTTCATAATTGCTGAAACGATGTTTAAATCTCACTGAACAACTCAAGTTATTCTTTATTTCTGCAGATTAAACTGATTTATAGAGAAAAAGGTTGATATATAAAAAGTAAATAACTTTAAATATGTTGTATAGAAAATTAATAAATCATCTTTAAATGGCAAAATATACCTCATGTAGTACAAAATAAATGGTGGTAAATACTATGTATTATATTATATTATATTACTGTTTAACATTTGATCTAACGTATGACGGTAGTCGTGTATAAAAGCTAAAATTGATATGAAAAACATTAAAAACTATTGATGTATTTGTGCTTCTTCAGTAATTAGAGTAAAGTATATGATGGTAAATATTTGATATGTTATATATATTATAATTAAATTTACAATTGTAATTTATGTGAAGATAAATGTTTAATTAATTATAATATGTGTATTTGGGTAAGGAATGGAAAATTGTTTTCCTCTATTAGAGTTAATACGAATAATTAACATTAATATTATATTATATTATATTACTTGTTAATTTCCCCATGGGGATCAATAAGATATTAGATAATAAGACATATAAATATATATGTAATCAAATTGAAATTTTTAAAATTACCACTCAATTTTACTTGGAGGTAAATAAAAAATGTATTTAAAAAGTTAAGTTAACATTGTTATGAAAAAAGTAAGTAAAAAGTAATAATTAAATTGTTGATGTACTGATTTATTTATTTAGTAATTTCAGTGATGTATGTGGTGGTATGTAATTTATTATAATATGTGTATTAAGTTAACGTGAAAGGAATAAAAAACTCATCTCCTATTATATTATTTTATATTATATTATATTATATTATATTATTTATTAAAATATCATTGTAGTTTTGTATCAAAATTAAGATTGTTATGAAATATGTTAAAATGTATTGACGTATTTTTGTGTCTTTAGAAATTAGAATAAAGAATATGATGGTAAATATGTTATATGGTCTATATTATAATAGTTAAATTTATAATTGTGTTTTATGTGAAGATAAATGTTTAATTTTCTTATAATATGTGTATTAAGTTACTGAGAAATGAAAGGAAAATTGTTTTCATAATTCTTTCTTTTAATATCATCAAATCCTGTTATATTATATTATATTATATTATATGTCAATTTCATAATATATATATACTATGAAAATTATACTACATTTATTTACTATTTATAATATTTTATACTAAAATTATACGTATTATAATCTTAAAAATTACAACTCTATTTCACTTGAAAGTGAATCTACAATTTATTTTAAAGGTTCGGTTAAATTTGTTATGAAGAAAGTAATTAAATTATTGATGAACTGATTTATTTCTTAAACCATTACAGTGATGTATATGGTGGTAGTAATAAGTAATTTATTATAATATGTGTATTAAGTTATTATATTATATTTAAATTTCCCCAGTGGGATCAATAAGCTTTTATCTTATTTTAAATAGCATTTTGTATTCACATGTCATATATCTCAACACGTCATTGTAGTTGTGTATAAAAGATTAAAAAAATTATAAATTATTGATATTTTTATAGTTTTGTTTAGCAATTAGAGTAAAATGTACAGTGGTAAAAATATAATATGTTTTATGTTTTGTAATCTTTAAAATTATACTTTTCTCTATTCTATGTGAAGGTAAATATGTAATTTATTATATGTATATTATCCCTAATATAGGAAATCAAATTTCAAATTATTGTTAAATTATAGTGAATGAAGTTTGTACATAGAAATAAAGAATTATTAAATAAATAATGTTCTTTTGTCCCCATATAACCCATCAGAGCCGGCCCGCGGCATAGGTGGTATAGCTGAATGCTGGGTCTCCTTTTATCCAGAGGGGAGCCCCGATTGAGGGAAGACAAAAAAATCTAAATTTATAACTTTCACTATTTTTTTTACTAATATTATTTTAATACTATTATTTCAAAACATAACAAAAAGCCCACAACATCATCAGTACATAGTGTATTGAATAGGCTGTATTTTCTGGGTGGCCTGCAGCATCACCCCCCATCATTTTGAGCTACACAGTTTTTCTTGAGTGTGATCTGCATCGCTTAATGTCAAAACATGAAGCTCTGTAGTTTCTGTGTGAGTGTATGAACACAATGGTTGGTGGTGGAATGGGCTGCGATGCGAGAGGCACCGGCTGATCTCTTTCCTATGGCACCAGATTGGTCAGGACCGGCTCTGTAACCCATGCTGCCATTAGATGCTGAGTGTGTTCCATATGAAGCTGAATACAGTAGACTGTATGTAGTGAACTCTGAGTAGTTTAGTGATCACAGTCCATGTAGTTTCCAGGATCACACTGAATGCAGTGCAGTGCTGTAAGCTGACTGTGTCAATGTGTGTCTGTGCTGCTTGTTGCTGCTGTCAACCTTCAGATGAGCCGGTAGTGAAGCCCGTGGTGAGCGTGTACCCAGCAGCATCCAGAGCCCACCTGGAGGGGAAGAGCTCCCTGCTGTGTCTGGCCTCAGCCATGTTTCCTCCTCTGGTCCAGTTCTCCTGGAAAAGACGAAAGGACAACGGTCCTCTGGAGGAGCTGCCCCCTGCTGAGGGAGAGCAGCTGGAGCTCAGAGAGCCGGGACGCACCGCCGCCATCTTGCTGATCCGTCAGCGAGAGAACACGTATAAATACCGCTGCTACGTCCACCACGAGGGGGGCACAGTGGAGGCCCCAGCAGAACAAGGTAATGAAGGCTCGCTGACTGTGTTCAGCAGTGATTCAGCTTCATGTGGAGACGCTGTCAAAGAGAGCAGAGGAGCAGAGGACTGACATTTCTCACTGCAACTCTTAACATGTCACTCCTTTTGTGTTTCAGAGGTTCCAGCTCCAGCAGCCTCCTGTCCTCCAGAGAGAGAGCCAGCACACCTGCCAGCTCTGCAGCAAGCTGACTGTAAGATCACCTGCTGCCTCTCCTTCAACCACCATGTTTCCTTCAGCACTTCACCTTTTATTTTCAATGCTATCATTTAAAGTGTCTGTGTGTCTGTCTGTGTGTGTCAGTGTCCTTCCAGTCTCAGTGCAAGGTGAAGCTGCTCTGTGTGCTGTACACAGTGCTGATAGTGAAGAGTCTGGTGTACTGCTGTGGACTCTCTCTGCTGATGATCCTCAGAAACAAGGGACCGTCCACCAACTGCACACATGCTGACTGACTGGCCTTTTCTCACCATCAAATCTCATCAATTCATCTCATTCATCCCTTTGATCACTATTCACAAATATCAATGATGACGTTGAGGCGACCCCTGCTGTCGCCTATATAGTAGGGTTCCTGTTAACCTGCCATTAGGGCCTTCTGGGAACACCTGGGCCCAGTGTTCCCAGCCTATAAAGCCTAGGCTCATGACTCATTCTCTCTCTCTCTTTCCCTACAGACACCATCGCTGGGCATGTGGCGGCCTTAGGTTCTCCTTGGTTAATCTTTTGCTTGTTTTATACATTTTACAACATGCACACACCATTTATATTCTCAATGCACACCTTACCCTACTGATACTACTGATATTCACACTCCATACCTTTTAATCCTTTTGTTCTGCATAATTTACTCTACTTTTGTTAAATAGATTAATTGATTTTATCGTCACCACGGTGTGTCTTCCTATTTGTCATGGCCTTGAAAGCCAGGTTGTGACAAATTGGGGGCTCGTCCGGGATTTGAACCCGGGACCTCTCGCATGTTTTAAAATCTTTTTATGCAGGTTAGATACTGTCATCCTAAAAATATAAATCCACACACACACACACACACACACACACACACATATATTTACAGTTCCTCAGTATAAATTCTGTGTAGTGTTATTTTGATGCTGTTTATTTCCACTTTTAATTGTGACTTGTATAATAATAGAACATTAAGATGAATCATTAGCTGTCTGGTAGATATTTGATTGTTTACAGTGTTTTTCTGTTCTTGTGTTTCTTTTTAATACATTATACAGAGTCAGATTTTTGTCAAATTCATTCAGTGTAACATTCTCAATAAAGTCTCTGTGTGTTATAAACATACTTGTGTTCGTGGATTTCAGTTTCGCTTCATAGCAAATAATCAGAAACAGAATCAACGTCGTCGGCCGTGTTTGTTGACACCTACAAGTAATGTGACTCTGTTTTTTAGTAGCTCTGAATACACTTTCACACAGCGCCAAGAGAGTGGAATATAATTACAATTCATATCAGACAACTAAACACCTATAGATCTTTCAGTACCCAATTAAAACAATGGATGATTAATACATGTCAGCACTAAACTCTCTTTTTGCTGCTTCTATCTAGATGTCCTGCTTGTCTGTAATGTCGTTTTATATGTATAAATGTCACTACTGTTTCTACTGCTTTTAACAACTTTGTGTCCTTTTACAACTTTTAAACTGCATGTCCTGTTTTATGTTTTTGTTCTGATGTATTTTAGGATATCTTCTGTAACACCTTGGCCAGGAACAGCAGATGAAAAATAGCCTTTTGATTAATTCTGGCATTGTTTATACCATGTGTATTTATTAATTAGCTCTGTCCCTTCACACATGAACTAAACTAAAGAACAAGGAAGATATGAATATAAGCATACAGCTAAACAATGACAACAAAGCTGAACAAAGAGCAAATATATACACACAGCTCTTCTATACAAGTCAGTAGGTGTGGGTGTCCCACCAGGTTCAGTGCTGACCCCCTTTTATAACTGTGTCAGTGTGGATGTAAATCTCTACACCAGGGCTGTCAAACTCAATTTCATCCCGGGCCACATCAGCATTATGTTTGCCCTCAAAGGGCCGGTTGTAACTGTAAGACTATATAAATATATCTACTCTTTATCATATTACATAATTGCCTCTTCATTCGATTATTATTGGTTTTTAGTAATAACTTAATTAATAACTAGCTCTGAAAGCAGAAGTCTAGGAAAAATTATTGCAAGCAGACAAGCAGACAAAATGAGTTCAGTAATAAAAAACACATGCTTGTGCATCGATATATGTGCATGTACGTAGACACAAAAATACTGAATGTGGACACACACACACTCACATTTCTATGTGTTATTATAACATAGAACCCATGAATTTATGAGATTAAGAAACCCTCATCATTACTCATCCATCAAAGATCAAAATGTTTTTTTTGGTCACAGTTGAGAGCGGCAGAACGATGGTACAACAATGTGACGGAGTAGCTGTCACTGAAGGTGGGCAGCGCACACACACATACCCCCAGGCCACACACCAACATTTCCCTTCCTGATTCACTAAGGAGTTAAAACACCTTGCGACATATCCCTCTGCCCTAAACTGTTTTTCAGTAGTGAGACCAAGGGTGCACACTTGAATGTTCAGCTGTTTCCTGTACGCATATATTCACACAAACATTCTTCTTGGACATTTTGGCGACCACATCACTCTGCTAGAGTGCCGCTGCTGGAAACGGCTGATACTGAGACGCTTCAGTGCGCAGGTAACAAAATCGAGATGCATTGTGGGACATGTAGTTTATGGACACCGTACTTCTGTAATGCAGCATAGAATTGTATGATAAGCAAATGATATTCTTTGCAAGCTCTCGCGGGCCACATAAAATTCTGGATTCGGCCCACGGGCCTTGAGTTTGAGACGTTTGCTCTACGCTGATGACACTGTTGTTTACACACATGAACAAACAGCAGAGCTGCTTTGAAGCTACAACTGCTATAAAATGATGACACATCGGCTCCATCAGTCAGGATGAAGGCTGAATGTTAAATTTAACTTGGGACTAGTTTTATTTTCTAGTTGAGACGAACTGTAAATCATTTCATTGGACATATTTGATGTGGATTTAATTAAAAATGAAAGAAACTTGCTGCACTGTAACAAACAGAACAACTGACTCAATATTGAGCATGTTGTTAATATGCATCAATAATAATTCACTGCAAATAATGACACAACAACATAGCTTCTGCTTTTAAATGGTTTATATTTCACAGTTCTCTGTGCTGTGAAAATGCTCTCAGGAACAATCTAAAGCTCCTGATTTAGTTCCTGAGTTCAGCTCCTGGAGCTCCTCACTTCTACGACTATTTGATCAAAAAGCATTTAGAGCTGCTGAACCTGAACAATAATCTATTTGCACGACCACGGTCCTCCAACCAGATGGTTTAAGAGACCAAGCAGACGTTAACAGTTGATGGACGGCCCGGTGGAAAAAAGGCTTCCAGACAACAAGAGGAAAGACAAAGAGCTGCAGAGAGGAAGAGGAGTTGATGAGTGTGTACAGCAGCAGATATGAATCTGTTCTCAGTGGTTATTAGGACTCATAAAAAAACTGTTGACAGAGAATCAACACTTCCTTTCCTGCAGCAGACGGGCTGTGTGGGTTTCCGCTCTGCAGCCTTTCTCACATAAATAACACAACGACAGTTACAACCATCCACTCTGGTTAAACAATCATTCCAGGAACTACAGCTTGATTTCAGCGCTCAGTACTCTCAGTCTCAGCTTTGGGCCCTGTCCACACCTATACAGATGTTTCTAAAAACTGATCCTCTCCGTTTAAAACAATCTGTCCACATGACCTTCGTTTCACTAAATATCTCCGTCCACACTGGAACGCAAAAACGACTCCAAATGCTCCACAAAGTCACCACCAGTGAGATCACAAGTTAAGAGTCAAGGGGTTTAGTTAGCACCCTTCTCTCTCCCTTTCCTTCAGCTTCATTACAGTCAGTGTGATAACAGTCATTGTTGGTGGGGGGGATTCCTGTCCCATCACTCTGCTATCATCAACTGTCTCTTTACATGATAAATGAGGAAAGGAGGCTTACTCTAAGGATTTATCTAACATTCAGTCTGTTGAGATGTCTCAAGTGTCAACTACCAACTTCCTGTGATTGATTGTTGATGAGAGCTCGAGTTGGAGAGAACAGATTGACTGGGTTAGTAGAAAAATAAATAAATCTATTGGTATAATAAGAAGGGTTAGTCCTCTTGTCACCACAAACTGTCTCCTTACTCTTTATCACAGTCTAATTTATTCATATCTTTCATATTGTAATATAGTTTGGGCGAGTACTTTTCTAACTTATCTTCGTAAAATTTGAGTCGTCCAAAAACGTTTTGTGAGGATTACAACTCGATCAGAGTCACACATCTCCTCTGCTCCTCTATTTCACAAACTCCACATTCTTACTATTTATCACATCAATATTTCTCACATAAGTGTTTTTATTTATAAGATACTTTCTGGTGGGAATATTCCTGAGCAGTTGTTTTAGAGCAAATTCTCAGGTCTATTCTTACTCAACCCGTCAGTCTCTAGATCTTCATCCTCCTAAATTCCTCACTAGTAGAGGTCAGTTTTTGATAAGATTTAGAGGAACCAAATGATGAAGTAGCTTTCCACATCTATCATAAAACTGTTCATCTATTAAATGTTTCAAAAGATGCTTAAAGGGTCATTTAATTACTGTTTTGTAATTGCTTTTCTCCATGTTGTCCATGTATCACCACACTCATAGTGTGATGTTTGATTTCTATTGTCCAGAAGTCAATGTGGGTGTTTAAACCAATATCTCCCTCACAAACACAAACCATACACTTACACACATCACACACATTTCTTGTCTTTTTTTTATATATTTATTGTTATTGTTGTTATTATATATATATCATGTTCTAATTGTTTGCCATCACTATTATGTAGTCATATTATTTCTGTATATTAATCTTGTCTCTAGGTGAAGTCTTCAGATAAACCCAGTGGGTTTTCTGCCTCTTCCTTCACTGTATATTATTTATTTATTTATTTGTTATGTTTGTGTTGTCTTCATTTGTGCAAAATAAATAAACAATAAACAATAAGGGAGGTCATTCAGGTTTATGTCCATCTCCCTTCTGAATGCTCCAAACCTCTCCTTCAATCCCCATTCAGCCTCCACATGTTTAATGTGTTCCTGCTTTGGCCTCTTGTGACGGGAACATGTTTCAGATGTAAAGTAGTAATTAGTCCGAGCAGTGCTAACAAAACGTTAAAATAAGCCAATAGTCCGCCGCTCATTACACAAAGCAGCAATGGGTGCTAAATGAGGAGAGGACGCCATCGTTTCCCAAACGCTCCGTTTTACACGTCCACACAGATACGAAGTAACCGCAGTTTTTAAAAATGTAATTTAAAACAATCTGTCCACATGACCTTCATTTTACTAAATATATCCGTCCACACTCGAACGCAAAAATGACTCTAAATGTTCTCCACAAAGTCACCACCAGTGAGATCACAAGTTAAGGGTCAAAGGATTTAGACATAAACACAAGTATGTTTATAATACACAGACACTTTATTGAGAATGTTACACTGAATGAATTTGACAAATCTGAATCTGTATAAT
The DNA here is from genome assembly GCF_043250625.1 of Sebastes fasciatus. Taxonomy (NCBI): domain Eukaryota; kingdom Metazoa; phylum Chordata; class Actinopteri; order Perciformes; family Sebastidae; genus Sebastes; species Sebastes fasciatus. Next base: position 2,327,067 of record NC_133805.1, read on the forward strand.
GTATTAAAAAGAAACACAAGAACAGAAAAACACTGTAAACAATCAAATATCTACCAGACAGCTAATGATTCATCTTAATGTTCTATTATTATACAAGTCACAATTAAAAGTGGAAATAAACAGCATCAAAATAACACTACACAGAATTTATACTGAGGAACTGCAAATATAAATGTGTGTGTGTGTGTGTGTGTGTGTGTGTGTGTGTGTGTGTGTGTGTGTGTGTGTGTGTGTGTGTGTGTGTGTGTGTGTGTGTGTATGAATTTATATTTTTAGGTTGACAGTATCAAACAAAAAAGGTTTTACGAGCCCCCAATTTATCACAACCTGGCTCTCAAGGCCATGACAAATAGGAAGACACACCGTGGTGACGATAAAATCAATTAATCTATTTAACAAAAGTAGATTAAATTATGCAGAACAAAAGGATTAAAAGGTATGGAGTGTGAATATCAGTAGTATCAGTAGGGTAAGGTGTGCATTGAGAATATAAATGGTGTGTGCATGTTGTAAAATGTATAAAACAAGCAAAAGATTAACCAAGGAGAACCTAAGGCCGCCACATGCCCAGCGATGGTGTCTGTAGGGAAAGAGAGAGAGAGAATGAGTCATGAGCCTAGGCTTTATAGGCTGGGAACACTGGGCCCAGGTGTTCCCAGAAGGCCCTAATGGCAGGTTAACAGGAACCCTACTATATAGGCGACAGCAGGGGTCGCCTCAACGTCATCATTGATATTTGTGAATAGTGATCAAAGTGATGAATGAGATGAATTGATGAGATTTGATGGTGAGAAAAGGCCAGTCAGTCAGCATGTGTGCAGTTGGTGGACGGTCCCTTGTTTCTGAGGATCATCAGCAGAGAGAGTCCACAGCAGTACACCAGACTCTTCACTATCAGCACTGTGTACAGCACACAGAGCAGCTTCACCTTGCACTGAGACTGGAAGGACACTGACACACACAGACAGACACACAGACACTTTAAATGATAGCATTGAAAATAAAAGGTGAAGTGCTGAAGGAAACATGGTGGTTGAAGGAGAGGCAGCAGGTGATCTTACAGTCAGCTTGCTGCAGAGCTGGCAGGTGTGCTGGCTCTCTCTCTGGAGGACAGGAGGCTGCTGGAGCTGGAACCTCTGAAACACAAAAGGAGTGACATGTTTGGAGTTGCAGTGAGAAATGTCAGTCCTCTGCTCCTCTGCTCTCTTTGACAGCGTCTCCACATGAAGCTGAATCACTGCTGAACACAGTCAGCGAGCCTTCATTACCTTGTTCTGCTGGGGCCTCCACTGTGCCCCCCTCGTGGTGGACGTAGCAGCGGTATTTATACGTGCTGTTCTCTGGCTGACGGATCAGCAAGATGCCGGCGGTGCGTCCCGGCTCTCTGAGCTCCAGCTGCTCTCCCTCAGCAGGGGGCAGCTCCTCCAGAGGACCGTTGTCCTTTCGTCTTTTCCAGGAGAACTGGACCAGAGGAGGAAACATGGCTGAGGCCAGACACAGCAGGGAGCTCTTCCCCTCCAGGTGGGCTCTGGATGCTGCTGGGTACACGCTCACCACGGGCTTCACTACCGGCTCATCTGAAGGTTGACAGCGGCAACAAGCAGCACAGACACACATTGACACAGTCAGCTTACAGCACTGCACTGCATTCAGTGTGATCCTGGAAACTACATGGACTGTGATCACTAAACTACTCAGAGTTCACTACATACAGTCTACTGTATTCAGCTTCATATGGAACACACTCAGCATCTAATGGCAGCATGGGTTACAGAGCCGGTCCTGACCAATCTGGTGCCATAGGAAAGAGATCAGCCGGTGCCTCTCGCATCGCAGCCCATTCCACCACCAACCATTGTGTTCATACACTCACACAGAAACTACAGAGCTTCATGTTTTGACATTAAGCGATGCAGATCACACTCAAGAAAAACTGTGTAGCTCAAAATGATGGGGGGTGATGCTGCAGGCCACCCAGAAAATACAGCCTATTTAATACACTATGTACTGATGATGTTGTGGGCTTTTTGTTATGTTTTGTAATAATAGTATTAAAATAATATTAGTAAAAAATAGTTAAAGTTATGAATTTAGATTTGTTTGTCTTCCCTCAATCGAGGCTCCCCTCTGGATAAAAGGAGACCCAGCATTCAGCTATACCACCTATGCCGCGGGCCGGCTCTGATGGGTTATATGGGGACAAAAGAACATTATCTATTTAATAATTATTTATTTCTATATACAAACTTCATTCACTATAATTTCACAATAATTAGAAATTTTATTTCCTATATTAGGGATAATATACATATAATAAATAACATAGTTACCTTCACATAGAATAGAGTCAGGTGCCATTTTATAGATTACAATACATAGATCATAATACTGTATATATTTTACCACTGTATAGTATAGCAACAAACCTATAAATACATCAATAGTGTTTTTTAAATATTTTTTTAACTTTTATACACAACTACAATGACGTGTTAAGATATATGACATGTGAATACAAAATGCTATTTAAAATAAGATAAAAGCTTATTGATCCCCCTGGGGAAATTTAAATATAATATAATAACTTAATACACATATTATAATAAATTATTTATTACTACCACCATATACATCACAGTAATGGTTTAAGAAATAAATCAGTACATCAATAATTTAATTACTTTCTTCATAACAAATTTAACTGAACTTTTAAAATAAATTATAGATTCACTTTCAAGTGAAATAGAGTTGTAATTTTTAAGATTATAATACGTATAATTTTAGTATAAATTAGTATAAAATAGTATAAATAGTAAATAAATGCAGTATAATTTTCATAGTATATATATATTATGTAATTGACATATAATATAATATAATATAATATAACAGGATTTGATGATATTAAAAGAAAGAATTATGAAAACAATTTTCCTTTAATTTCTCAGTAACTTAATACACATATTATAATAAATTAAACATTTATCTTCAGATAAAACACAATTATAAATTTAATTATTATAATATAGACCATATAACATATTTACCATCATATTCTTTATTCTAATTTCTAAAGACACAAAAATACGTCAGTAAATTTTAACATATTTCATAACAATCTTAATTTTTATACAAAACTACAATGATATTTTAATATATAATATAATATAATATAATATAATATAATATAATATAAGATAATATAATATAATTTGATATATTACATAATACATAGTATTTACCACCATTTACTTTTTACTACGAGGTATATTTTGTCATTTAAAAATGATTTATTAATTTTCTATTCAACATATTTAAAGTTATTCGCTTTTCAAGATACATTTCCTGACTCATATTAAATAGTGTTTAATATCATACACACATATACATATTGTCCTTCACATGAAATAGAGACAAGTGTCATTTTAAAGATTACAATACATAAAACATGTAAAATATTTAACACTGTATAGATTACTCTAATTGCTAAACAAAACTATAAATGCATCAATATTTTTTTTTGTTTAACTTTTATACACAACTACAATGACGTGTTAAGATATGTGACATGTGAATAAAAACTGCTATTTAAAATAAGATAAAACCTTATTGATCCCCCTGGTGAATTTAATATAATATAATATAATATACAATATAATATAATATAATACAATATAATATAATATAATATAATATAATATAATATGAGATGAGAGTTTTTTGTTCCTTTCACGTTAACTTAATACACATTTTATAATAAATTACATACCAACATATACATCACTGTAATTATTAAAGAAACAAATCAGTACATCAATTATTGAATTATTACTTTTTACTTACTTTTTTCATAACAATGTTAACTTAACTTTTTAAATACATTTTTTATTTACCTCCAAGTAAAATTGAGTGGTAATTTTAAAAATTTCAATATCTATTACATTTATATTTATATGTCTTATTATCTAATATCTTATTGATCCCCATGGGGAAATTGACAAGTAATATAATATAATATAATATAATGTTAATTATTCGTATTAACTCTAATAGAGAAAAACTATTTTCCATTCCTTACACATATTATAATTAATTAATCATTTATCTTCACATAAATTACAATTGTAAATTTAACTATTATAATATATATAACATATCAAATATTTACCATCATATACTTTACTCTAATTACTAAAGAAGCACAAATACATCAATAGTTTTTAATGTTTTTCATAACAATTTTAGCTTTTATACACGACTACCATGATACGTTAGATCAAATGTTAAACAGTAATATAATATAATATAATATAATATAATATAATATAATATAATATCATATAATATAATATAATATAATATAATATAATATAATACATAGTATTTACCACCATTTACTTTGTACTACATGAGGTATATTTTGCCATTTAAAGATGATTTATTAATTTTCTATACAACATGTTTAAAGTTATTCGCTTTTTATATTTCAACCTTTTTCTCTATAAATCAGTTTAATCTGCAGAAATAAAGAATAACTTGAGTTGTTCAGTGAGATTTAAACATCGTTTCAGCAATTATGAACCTTTTTAATGTAACAGCTGCATGGCTGCAAGAACTCACTACTAATGATGAAAAAACTAACTCATTAAAACACATTTTCAACTTGTTCAATAAAACAACTGAAGGAAGATGAATGTTTGTTCTTACCTGTTACATAAAGTTTAGTTCCAGAGACAAAGATCCTCTCTCCTCCCACAGTGAAACAGAGTAATACAAAAACCTGTCTGCTGTTGAGCGTGTCAGCTGAGGTGAACGAGTCCAAATGATGAAGCAGAATGATATTTCAGCTCCATGATGTGTTCCTCTAATGTTCATATTAACATGACTGTCTCTTCTTTTATTGTCTTTTTAGACACACTAGCAGAGTGTCTCCGTGGATCGTTGGTTCACACGTTCATGTTCCTCAGAGGATGAATCCTACTGACTTTGGTCAGGTTTTATCCAGCACCATCATCAGGTCACATTTTAAATTGTCCATTACTTTGATTTATGACGTCTGTGCATCAAATGACAGGACGCTTGGTGACACAGCCAGTGTGTGTTGAACTGTAGTCTTGTTTTCATTTGGAGCACAAAGAGTTGGTCTGGAAGGCTTTTATTGTGAAGGAGACACAGGAAGTGTTTGCATTAAGAGCAGATCAGCATTGTGAGGAGGAATGGACTTTATTCCTGCAGCAGGTCAAAGCAGAGGATTTGAATCTTCATCATAATGATGAAGCTTGTTGTTGTCTTCATCATTTTGATCATGTTGTTTTAATGTATGTTTTTAATCAGACGCTGCTTTTCAAAAAGGACTTCTTGATGTTTTGATCCCATTCATTTTTTTTTAACAATGTCTTTATTGTTTTTTTTGTTATGCAATATATTCACTACAGGATTTACTTTAACAAACATAACATCCCCCACACACCCACCCACCCGTTCTCTCTTTACTGTTCTCTTTCTCACAGGGCCAAAATCAATACACAGCTTCACAGTATCAATCATACAGTTAAACAGTTAAATGGCACCTTTAACAAAATGAAGATACATAAACAGAAAATAAATATGTAGAAAATAAATAATAAATAAAATAAAAAGATTTTCAAAAACAAGAGTTCATTCCCTTCTGAGGGTCTACCACTATTGTCAATTTGTACGTATCCTATCTTAATTATTCCTCCTGTAGAAGCTCTCCAATATCACTACTTTATGAAATCAGTAAATGATTTCCATATTTCCTCGTAAACACACAGTTTGTTTTTCAAGGTATATGTTATCCTCTCCATTGACATACATTGTGTATATTTTTAATCCAAGCGTCCGATGTAGGTGCGTCGGATTTCTTCCAGTTAAAAGCAATCATTGGTTTTGCCTGCAATATAGCTAAATCAATACATTTACATTCTCTGGTTCTCAGATTGAGATCTGATGGGTACAGATGTAGCAATATCATTTGGAGGTCTAGTGGAATGTTTACAGACACAATGATCCTGATTTTATTGATCACCTCCCTCCAGAATTTCTTCATTTTGTCACACTCCCAAATGCAATGTATAAGTGTTCCTTGAGCCTCATTACATTTAAAGCAAGTGTCAGGTATATTACTGTTCTATCTATTCAGTTTGACAGGGGTTATATAAGTCTGCATCAACCAGTTGTATTGAAGTAGCTTCAAATTAGTGTTGGCTGTTTGTGTCTGAGTCTCCTTGAAGACTGTGTTCCAATTATTATCTGAGACGTCCTCCTTTAAATCCACCTCCATGCGTCAAGTTTGGATATTGAGGTCTCCTTGGAGCCAGATGCAAGCCAGATGTATATTAATGAACTTAAAACATTACTATTGCAGTTTTTGGTAATCATTTCTTCTAAGGATGAAAGTGCAGGAATTACTAATGACTGGTTCTGCATAGAGGAGATACAACTTCTCCATTGCACATATTTAAAGAAATGCTTCTGTGGGATGTTATGTACTAGAGAGAGTTCCTCAAAGGTCATTAGAACCTCTTCTTTATAAAGGTCAGGTATTTTACTTAGCCCTTTCTTTGCCCATAACTGGAATCCAGCATCCAGCTTGCCTGGTTTGAAGGAAACATTCCCCAAATGGGACTATATTGTGACAAGGAGTTAGCTGTATTCATATATTTCTTTACCTCGTACCAGACATTAATCATATGAAGCACTATGGGGTGGGTAGTTTGAGCTCTTAGATGTTTTGGAGTGGCTGAGTACAGATACAGATTTAATGGTATCTGAACGGCACACACGTCTATATCCACCCATGATGGAGTATCTGCAATAGAGAAATAGAACATTATAGTTCTCAGCTGTGCAGCCAGATAATACCAATAAAGATGGGGCACTTCAACCCCCCTGTGTCAAATGGAAGATACAACAGAGACAAGCGAACTCTAGGACACTTCTTATTCCAAATACATTTTGTAATGAGAGACGTAATTCTCACAAACATTCCTTCCGTGGTGCCAAAGGGATATGTTGAAATCCATTTGTGAATTTAGGTAATATGCTCATCTTTAATATGTTTATTCTCCCTGTCAGAGAAATAGGCAGAGGCTTCCATCTTTCTATACATTTGAATGTTGAATCCATTATAAGGTCGTAATTTATTAAGGCTATATTTTCTTGAGGTACTATTTTGATGCCCAAATAAGTAAGACTGGTTGAAAACTTAAAATAGATATATGTCGGTCAGGATCTTGTCTCTCATTTTCATTAAGCAACATAAGTGAGGACTGATCCCGTTTATTAGTCTGATGTCTTTAAATGATTTCATCCTTGTGCCTCTGTGCCACTAGTTTGTCCTCACTGAGTGGAACAACAATAAACCTGCTGCAATATCTGATAGAAATATGAATGAATATCAAATCTAATGAATCCCTCAGTTCAGTGTGTGTGTGACTGTGGCTGAGATGGAGGTGAAATATGTGAACCTGGGCTGTGGTTTACTGCTCTCTTCCTGTCACAACCACTGTTTGACATCTGTTCCTCTGATGGTTTTTGTACAGGCTGCAGGCATCATGTATCACTGTGGAGAGCTATATAACAGGAGCAGTAGTAGGAGGCTGAATGATTGAGTTTAACCTTCTGGATCTCCAACTCACAGCCGTTCTGTTTATTCACAGCTGAGAAATCATCTTTCTGAGGATGATTGTAACCTGAATATATTCCACCATCTCTCTTATCAATAAGCAGAATCAGTGTGAATGTTTCTGTGTCTCTCTTCTGGTACCAGTATACATAACTGTTACACTGGTCAGTTCGACAGCTGAAGGAAACTTTTCCACCAACTCTCCTGGTCAATGTTAAATCATCCTGAATCAGGTCTGCTGCCATGGCAACCAGCGCTGTAGAGAGACAGACAGGTAGATGGAGGTGAGTGTGACAGTGTTTGTTACAGGTGGACTTTGTTGGCTCCTGATTGGCTGGAAACACTCACCTGAACACAGACAGCACAGAGCAGCAGCTGGGAGGAAAAGCATTGTGTGCAGTGGTGTTTCCTCTGGTGAACCTGGGGAGAAGTGGCGCTCTGATGCAGCTGAGGCCAAACAAGGACGAGCTGTGAGATCAGACGAGGGCCACGTGGTTCCTGAAGGCTCCTCACACCTCCCATCAGCCCCTGCGGTGGACAGATAACGCTGCTGTCTGACAACTGCAGACATGTTGACTCGTCCTAGAAGGAAAAGCAAAGTTACTACTAACGTACTAAAAATAAAGATTAGAACAGTTACAGGAGTTTATTGTGGAATAGTTTAGAAAGGAAACATATTTTATTTTGTTTCTTTCTTTCATTTTCAGTGTTTAAGAGTAATAAGCTAAAGTCACTCGCCTATAAACCTGCTTTGGTTTGTCTGTATTCTAAAGTACTGAATCATTGTTTTATTCTTTTATTAGGGCTGTCAATCAATTAAAATATTTAATCACAATTTGATCTGTTCTAAATGAACCTTAAAGGGAGATTAGTCAAGTATTTAATACTCTTATCATCATGGGAGTGGACAAATATGCTGCTTTATGAACATGTATGAATATATTTATTATTGGAAATCAATTAACAAAACAATGACAGATATTGTCCAGAAACTCTCACTGGTGCTTATGTGTAATGTATATGTAATATATGTACTTACCTATGTATAATACAATATATAAATACATACATAAATATAAACAAATAAATAAACGGATAAAAAATACATATATAAAAAATAAAAATTGAAAGGAAAAAATAAATAAATAAATAAACAAATAAATAAATAAATAAATGGAAATCAATTAACATCACAAAAGAATGACAAACATTGTCCATAAACCCTCACAGGTATTTTTGTGTAATGTGTATGTATATGTAGTATATGTACTTACTTATGTATAATAAAATATATAGAAATACATAAATAAATAAATATAAAAAATAAATAAACAGATAGATAATTAACTATAAAAAATAACAATTGAAAGGAAAAAATAATAAATAAATAAACATAAAAAAATTAAAAAAAATCAAAAATAAATATAAAAATAAGAATGGAAAATACAAAATAGATAAATAAATGGAAAAAATGAAAATGGAATAGATAAAAAATAAATAAATAGATAGATAAATAAATAAATATGAAAAATGGAGATCAACTAACAACAAAAAACAATGACAAACATTTTCCAGAAACCCTCACAGGTACTGCATTTAGCATAAATAAATATGCAAAATAAAAACATATTTTCGATTATTTGTGAATAACTATTTTGATCGATTGCCCTAGTTTAATTAAATATATTTATATATTTGGACAATCTGAATAATTTAGTTTTGGTATAATCTGAATTTATTAACTGAAGCTATTTTGGGAAATGAATAAAATGTACTTCCTCTCCAATTATCATTATTATTATTATTATTATTATTATTATTATTATTATTATTAGTAGTATTATTAGTAGTAGTAGTAGTAGTACTACTACTAGTAGTAGTATATAAAGTATAGTTTTCTTCATTCAAAATAATTATTTTTCCTTATTTAACGTTTTCTGAGTTATTTTTTAATTGTTGTTCTATAACTCTGAACAGTTTGAAGACAGACAACATCTTGCAGCTTCATCAGCAGACTAACATGTGTGACATCATCCACATGATGCTGATGATGCTGATGATGGTCGCCATGAGAACCACAGTGACATCTCGTGGATAAAAACACACACAGCAGCCTAAAACCTTTTGTCTGTTCCTCAAAGAACTTTTATCTTGTGACACAAGTTTCTTTTTTTTATCTCCTTCTGTTCAGTGATCTCATTTGTGTTCAGATTCATGCATTTCATTTTCTCCTTTTGTACATTTTCATGCTAACATGTCGAGAAGGAGGTTAAATAACGCTCCAAACTTACACTAAATCTTGGCGAGGAAAAACTGTCATGGCCATTTTCAAAGGGGTCCCTTGACCTCTGACCTCCAGATGTGTGAATGTGTGAGGGCTTTTGTCCAAAAAAATATAAAAAGTCTAAAAAATGTTCGAAAAAAAGGTCCAAAAACTGTCCAAAGAAATGTCTGAAAAACGTCTGAAGAAAAAGTCTGAAAAAAATGTCTTAAAAAAAGTTTTAAAAATGTTGGAAAAAAAAAGTTTGAAAAAAAAAAAAAGTCTAAACAATGTCTGAAAAAGGTAAATGTAAATCTCACAATCTATTGGTGCATGTAGATAGGCAGTTTGGACATCCATCTGATGTCAAATCAGGTTTTCCTGTGCAGCTTTTTGCTTCAACACTCTGATACTGGTCAGGTTAGCAGTAGGAGAAAATGTCTCCTCATAGTCCACACCCATCTTTTGGCTGTATCCTCTGGCTACATATCGTGCCTTGTATTTGTCAGATCCATCAACATTGTTCTTGATTGCATACACCCATCTACCCCCCACTGCTTTCTTACCCTCAGGCAAGTTGGTTAAGGTAAATGTGTCATTTTCTCTCAGCGATTGAATTTCATCGTCCATCGCATCAAGCCACTCCTTTGAGTTAGATGAAGTTACAGCTTCCCTGAATGTTAAGGGAACATTGCACATTAATCTGTAACAATAATCTATGTTAGTCAGCACCTGATCATCACTCTCCTCGCCAGACACATATTCACTTAAATAACCTGGCTTCTTCCTCTCTCTAGAAGGCTATCTTGTAGACTCATGGTTAGTCTCACTTATCTGTGTTGGGCTGCTCACCTCAGGCACAATTACTGGAACCTGGCCCCGTCCTGGACTCACATCAGTGTTCAGCCCGGTCTGGTTAGCTCTGTTCTGCGCCTCAAAATCATCCTCATCAGGTGTCATCTCAGTCTGTGTCTGTCGCTCTGCAACTGTTTTGGTCACAAACTTCACCAGTCTGTGCTTTTGCACTTTCCCACTGTCAGGACAGTAGACCAAGTAGGCCGGGCTATTCTTGTTGTAACCGACAAAGATTCCCTTCTCACACCTTGAGTCTAGCTTTCTCTTGTTCTGTTTATAGGCATAACACACTGACCCAAAGGTTTGCATCCTGGAAATGTTAGGCCGTCTGCCTGTCAGCATTAAGTAAGGTGTCTGTTTTGTGTTGTTAAAGCATCTGTTCCTCACTACAGCTGCTGTCTGCACTGCATAGGTCCATAACTCCTTTGACAACTCGCTCTCTATTAGCATACACCTAGCCACGTCAAACAGGGTGCGCCAACTTCGCTCAGCAGTACCATTCTGGTGTGGCGAGTACGGTGCTGAAGTCTCATGTCTGATCCCATTTCTGCTGAGTAGTGCCTGGTGATTCCTTCCTGTGAATTCTGCACCATGGTCAGACCTGATGAATCTTTCTATGGGGAAGTATCAGCAAGAAACTTCTCTGTTGCTTGCACTGTGTCACTCTTCTGTTTTAGAAAATACACAACTACTGCACTGGAATAGTCATCAGTGAATGATAACGTGAACCTATACCCGTCTCTGGACTCTGGGTCTATTGGTCCCGCTAGATCTGTGTGTACCAACTCTAGAGCTGCTTTGGCTCGTACATCAGGCTCCCTGTTCCTAGTTTGGATAAACTTTCCCTGTTGTACATCAGGTTTGTCTGTTTTACCCTTAATTGTCATACCATTAACAACATTCTGTAATCTCTGAATATCATCATCATTACAGTTGTTAAAGTCACTGAGGACAATAACTAAGGAGTCCAGAGGTCTGGACTACGAAGCAGGATTTGTGGTTATCGAGGTAACTTCAGGGTTTTCCGTCCTACGGAGGTGGATCACTTCTTACCAGGTAGATCACCATGGTAACTGATGCTGAAGGAGCAGGTTATGTTCCAGATCAGAGATCAACTCGTATAAAAGCACCCCCTGCTGACCAATCAGAGCTCAGTGTGGTGATTGTATGATAATATCACACACACATGAAGAAGTTTAAATCATAATCCAGACTAAAAACAACACAGTTTAACCTGACAGATGCAGGAAGGACAGCTGGATTCATGCTGTGGGTGTTTACCGCTTTGATTTCTATTTCTTAACTTGCTCTTGAGTCTGTTTCAGACCTCCAGAGAGGACACAGCTGAGAGAAGGTTAAATAATGATAGACGACACATGTTACACAGAGTAAAAAGATGAGTAATCCATTCATCTATTATTCTCTTAAACACTTTTTATATCTAGACGAGTATATCTGACTTCTGAGTGTTCCGTTAAATTAATAAATCTGTTAGTTTATTCACACATCTGGAGTTTTTTCTTTCACCAGCTGTTCTTCCTGCATTTAGCAGCTTCAACTGAGTTAATGTTAGTCTGGATTAAGAGTTTAACTTCTTCATGTCTGTCTCATATAATTTACTCTTCCTTTGTTAAATGTGTCTGTCTGTCTGTCTGTCTGTCTGTCTGTCTGTCTGTCTGTCTGTCTGTCTGCCTGTCTGTCTGTCTGTCTCTCTGTCTGTCTGTCTGTCTCTCTGTCTGTCTCTCTGTCTCTCTGTCTGTCTCTCTGTCTGTCTGTCTGTCTGTCTGTCTGTCTGCCTGTCTGTGGTCTTGTCCATGTCTGTGGTCTTGTCCATGTCTGTGATTGGTCAGATGCTGTAAACACCTCCCCGTTCATGTGAATCACAGCCAGACTGAGAACCTCTGGGTTGATTTACTGAGTTGATGACCAGCTTCGTAGGACCGTTTAGTGAGATCTCTGTTGTTAGAGTTAGTGAAGCCAGATAACCAGAAGATACTCTGGAGATGTTGAACTCACTTCGTAGTACAGACCTCTGGTTTGTCTGCTCCACACATACAACTAGAAGTAGTGGTGATATTAGTAATAGTATAATTTACTGTGTTGTATTAGCTGCAGTAGAAATAGTCCATGAATTACTTTTTAGAAATATGAACAATAATACCAGTGATCCATTTACTGCTGTGTGTTTTTTTATCCAGTAGATGTCACTGTGGTTGTCATGGCGACCATCAGCAGCATCACCTGGATACCCTTGCACTTCCTCCCACTAACCACAGGGTGGAGCTCTTTCTCCATCATGTTTAATGTCAGAGCCAGCAGCAAACACAGAAATCCACCATGTGATCAAGTTCAGTTTGAAATGTGTCACACAGCTGAGTTGGAAGAGCTCATTTATTGGTGTGACACCTCTCTGAGACGCTAAACAGACGTGTGATGTCTCACATGTTTGTCTGCTGACATGTTGTCATTCTTCCAGCAGTGTTTCATGGTGACGATGATCAAACTGTGGCGGTGTTGATTCCCCAGATTTCAGTTGATCAGGAAGAAGAGCCAGTTCCCAACCACATAATACAGAAATATTTACCAGTTACAAACAAATGTCACAATGAAAAAATGCCTCTTCAATGAGAGACAAATGTGTATAAAGGAAGTTTCAACGGATATGAACCAATAAAGCAGATAAAGCCTGCGGCCGTTCTGATGCAGGTAACCTGGTGGAAAGGTGCTCTTTAATATTTACTCCAGCTGCTTTCAGAACATTGACAATCCCCCTCAATCAGAAACGTTGAGAGAGGAAATGCACCAAAGCTGCTCTCACTTGTTCATTAGGAGCCATCAGTCCTCACACCTGCACAACAGGTGATCTGAAGAACCTCCAATCAACTCAGGGCAACTGGGACATTCAGCTAGAATGAACTGGGAAAAGGGAAATGACAGCAAGCACCAAAGAATATAATACCACCCATATAATAAACACTGTGTCATGTTTTACACATATCCTTCACACAGTTATTTACCTTCAACACCATTTCACACCAATAACACATGACTTCATCTTCATCACTGTGTCACTGTCCATCAAACATCATGTGACAGCTTCCCTCTTCTGAGCCTCCACCTCAGCACAGGTTGCTTGTACTGGTCACATTAACATGGCTCTCTATGGGGCTGACGCTTGGACTTCTGGTCACTTCCAGGCATTTAGAGCCAAACGTGAAAGTCCGACTGATTCCATAGTAATATGTCTGCGACCAGCACAAGATTTCACACATTTCTATGAAAAAAATATGTATAAAGAGTGAAAATTGTGGGAATGAGAGTGAGTTTAAAATGTTTTTTTTTTTACAGTAGATTTTAAAGCTCCTCTCCACTCTAGGTAGTGATGTCACCACTCTAGCCAGCGCAATACACACTAATGTAAAAGTCTGAGAAGGGCACTTTTACTGAGGTCCAAACAAAGTTAAATATTTAAAAAGTTGAATAAGAATCATAATCTATGGAAGATGTGGAACATTTTAAAGTTTGAATGGTGTTTCTAGGTGAAAGTATGAATGAGTAGTTAATGTTTAAATTCTGAATATGTCTCCTGTTCATTTGAATGGGAAATTTTGGATGAAATATGTTCAATAATTCTGAAAATATGACAGTTATGAATGAAAAAAGATACATTACTAATGTTTTTAAAGAGCTGAATATTTTGATATTTGAATGCTTTCTGAAGCTCAAAGTATGCAGAAGTAGTTAGAGTCCAAAAAATGTGCAGAAGAAATAGAAGAAGAAGAAAGATTCAAAGAACAATACTGGAAACATTCAAATACATAAATACACATTCAAATACATGAATCACAGCAAAGATCCCAGATACATTTCATATTTGTTTTATTTTATTTCATCTCTAATACACTTATTACAGTGTAAATGTCCAACTATATATATATACTGTATATGGGTGTTTCTGCAACTACAGTCACTTTTATAAATATATAAAATATAATTTTATAAAGTATATGAAAAAAAATCAACCTCTATGGATTTTAATTTTAACCATCAGAGTATTAATAAATATAAACAGGTACACAAAATCACATATAAGATTTTAATCTGTAACATGTTTATTAATTTAATGTTTTTTATCACTAAATGTATTGCAACATTACAATAATGTTAATTTTATACTTTTTGCTTTTTTAAATTTCTACAATATTTTTAAGACATTTAAATTCATTTTCATCAAGCTCTGTGCATCATTGTTAATATATATATATATATATATATATATATATATATATATTTAAAAAAAGGGATTTCATGATTTTCTCTACACTCTGAAAAATGTAGACATAGATGTCAGTCTTCATAAACAAAAAATATAAAATATGTTGTTTTATATATTGTAATTTTAATGTTTAATGTCTTTAAGGACGTGTTGTGGAAATGACATGTTTGCTAATATGTCAGATAAATGTCGAGGTGTGCTACGTACGTTAGCTTTGACTCTCAGCATCTAATATACACATTTACAGTGAGACCCAATTAATGTAATTCAACACTGTGTAGGGACCCCAGCATGCAGAAATATTCAAACACACCATTTTAGAATAGAATAAACTATCATTTATACTGCATGTGATTATCATAAAGTGGGCATGTCTGTAAAGGGGAGACTCGTGGGTACCCATAAAACCCATTTACATTCACACATCTGGAGGTCAGAGGTCAAGGGACCCCTTTGAAAATGTAAGTTTGGAGCGTTATTTAACCTCCTTCTCGACATGTTAGCATGAAAACGTACAAAAGGAGAAAATGAAATGCATGAATCTGAACACAAATGAGATCACTGAACAGAAGGAGATAAAAAAAGAAACTTGTGTCACAAGATAAAAGTTCTTTGAGGAACAGACAAAAGGTTTTAGGCTGCTGTGTGTGTTTTTATCCACGAGATGTCACTGTGGTTCTCATGGCGACCATCATCAGCATCATCAGCATCATGTGGATGATGTCACACATGTTAGTCTGCTGATGAAGCTACAAGATGTTGTCTGTCTTCAAACTGTTCAGAGTTATAGAACAACAATTAAAAAATAACTCAGGAAACATTAAATAAGCAAAAAAACAAACTTGTGTTTGTCTTTTTATTTTGAATGAAGAAAACTATACTTTATATACTAATAATACTATTACTACTACTACTACTACTAATAATAATAATAATAATAATGATAATAATAATAATAATAATAATAATAATAATAATAATAATAATAATAATAATAATAATGATAATAATAATAATAATAATAATAATAATAATAATAATAATAATAATAATAATAATAGGGGGAGGAAGTAGATTTTATTCATTTCACAAAATAGCTTCAGTTAATAGATTCAGGTTATACCAAAACTAATTTATTAAGATTCTCCAAAAAAAACACATTTAATTATACTAGGGCTGCCAATTGATTAAAATAGTTATTCACAATTAATCGAAAATTATTTTTTATTTCGCATATTTTTTTATGCTAAATGCAGTACCAGTGAGGGTTTCTGGACAATATTTATCATTGTTTTGTGTTGTTAATTGATTTCCATTTTTCACATTTAGTTATTTATCTATCTATCTATCTATCTATCTATCTATCTATCTATCTATCTATCTATCTATCTATCTATCTATCTATCTATCTATCTATCTATTTATTTATTTTTTATCTATTCCATTTTCATTTTATTCCATTTATTTATCTATTTTTTATTTTCCATTCTTTTTTATATTTATTTTTTATTTTCCATTTTTTATATTTATTTATTTTTCCTTTCAATTTTTATTTTTTACATTTATTTATTTATGTCTTTATTTATTTATTTATTTATTTATTTATTTATTTATTTATTTATTTATGTATTTCTATGTATTTTATTACACATAGGTAAGTACATATACTACATAAACATTACACATAAGTACCAGTGAGAATAAATATATTCATACATTTCCATAAAGCAGCATATTTGTCCACTCCCATGTTGATAAGAGTATTAAATACTTGTCTAATCTCCCTTTAAGGTTCATTTAGAACAGATAAAATATGTGTGATTAATCGCGATTAAATATTTTAATTGATTGACAGCCCTAATAAAAAAATTAAACAATGATTCAGTACTTTAGAATACAGACAAACCAAAGCAGGTTTATAGGCGAGTGACTTTAGCTTATTACTCTTAAACACTGAAAATGAAAGAAAGAAACAAAATAAAATATGTTTCCTTTCTAAACTATTCCACAATAAACTCCTGTAACTGTTCTAATCTTTATTTTTAGTACGTTAGTAGTAACTTTGCTTTTCCTTCTAGGACGAGTCAACATGTCTGCAGTTGTCAGACAGCAGCGTTATCTGTCCACCGCAGGGGCTGATGGGAGGTGTGAGGAGCCTTCAGGAACCACGTGGCCCTCGTCTGATCTCACAGCTCGTCCTTGTTTGGCCTCAGCTGCATCAGAGCGCCACTTCTCCCCAGGTTCACCAGAGGAAACACCACTGCACACAATGCTTTTCCTCCCAGCTGCTGCTCTGTGCTGTCTGTGTTCAGGTGAGTGTTTCCAGCCAATCAGGAGCCAACAAAGTCCACCTGTAACAAACACTGTCACACTCACCTCCATCTACCTGTCTGTCTCTCTACAGCGCTGGTTGCCATGGCAGCAGAGCTGATTCAGGATGATTTAACATTGACCAGGAGAGTTGGTGGAAAAGTTTCCTTCAGCTGTCGAACTGAACAGTGTGATGATAATTATGTATTCTGGTACCAGAAGAGAGACACAGAAACATTCACAGTGATTCTTTATATTAATAAGAGAGATGGTACAATATATTCAGGTTTCAATCATCCTCAGAAAGATGATTTCTCAGCTGTGAATAAACAGAACGGCTGTGAGTTGGAGATCCAGAAGGTTAAACTCAATCATTCAGCCTCCTACTACTGCTCCTGTTATATAGCTCTCCACAGTGATAAATGATGCCTGCAGCCTGTACAAAAACCATCAGAGGAACAGATGTCAAACAGTGGTTGTGACAGGAAGAGAGCAGTAAACCACAGCCCAGGTTCACATATTTCACCTCCATCTCAGCCACAGTCACACACACACTGAACTGAGGGATTCATTAGATTTGATATTCATTCATATTTCTATCAGATATTGCAGCAGGTTTATTGTTGTTCCACACAGTGAGGACAAACTAGTGGCACAGAGGCACAAGGATGAAATCATTTAAAGACATCAGACTAATGAATGGATCAAAACATCAAGAAGTCCTTTTTGAAAAGCAGCGTCTGATTAAAAACATACATTAAAACAAAATGATCAAAATGATGAAGACAACAACAAGCTTCATCATTATGATGAAGATTCAAATCCTCTGCTTTGACCTGCTGCAGGAATAAAGTCCATTCCTCCTCACAATGCTGATCTGCTCTTAATGCAAACACTTCCTGTGTCTCCTTCACAATAAAAGCCTTCCAGACCAACTCTTTGTGCTCCAAATGAAAACAAGACTACAGTTCAACACACACTGGCTGTGTCACCAAGCGTCCTGTCATTTGATGCACAGACGTCATAAATCAAAGTAATGGACAATTTAAAATGTGACCTGATGATGGTGCTGGATAAAACCTGACCAAAGTCAGTAGGATTCATCCTCTGAGGAACATGAACGTGTGAACCAACGATCCACGGAGACACTCTGCTAGTGTGTCTAAAAAGACAATAAAAGAAGAGACAGTCATGTTAATATGAACATTAGAGGAACACATCATGGAGCTGAAATATCATTCTGCTTCATCATTTGGACTCGTTCACCTCAGCTGACACGCTCAACAGCAGACAGGTTTTTGTATTACTCTGTTTCACTGTGGGAGGAGGAGGACGAGGATACGACATCTTTGGCTCTGGAACTAAACTGTATGTAACAGGTAAGAACAAACATTCATCTTCCTTCAGTTGTTTTATTGAACAAGTTGAAAATGTGTTTTAATGAGTTAGTTTTTTCATCATTAGTAGTGAGTTCTTGCAGCCATGCAGCTGTTGTTACATTAAAAAGGTTCATAATTGCTGAAACGATGTTTAAATCTCACTGAACAACTCAAGTTATTCTTTATTTCTGCAGATTAAACTGATTTATAGAGAAAAAGGTTGAAATATAAAAAGTAAATAACTTTAAATATGTTGTATAGAAAATTAATAAATCATTTTTAAATGGCAAAATATACCTCATGTAGTACAAAATAAATGGTGGTAAATACTATGTATTATATTATATTATATTACTGTTTAACATTTGATCTAACGTATGACGGTAGTCGTGTATAAAAGCTAAAATTGATATGAAAAACATTAAAAACTATTGATGTATTTGTGCTTCTTCAGTAATTAGAGTAAAGTATATGATGGTAAATATTTGATATGTTATATATATTATAATTAAATTTACAATTGTAATTTATATGAAGATAAATGTTTAATTAATTATAATATGTGTATTTGGGTAAGGAATGGAAAATTGTTTTCCTCTATTAGAGTTAATACGAATAATTAACATTAATATTATATTATATTATATTACTTGTTAATTTCCCCATGGGGATCAATAAGATATTAGATAATAAGACATATAAATATATATGTAATCAAATTGAAATTTTTAAAATTACCACTCAATTTTACTTGGAGGTAAATAAAAAATGTATTTAAAAAGTTAAGTTAACATTGTTATGAAAAAAGTAAGTAAAAAGTAATAATTCAATTGTTGATGTACTAATTTATTTATTTCGTAATTTCAGTGATATATGTGGTGGTATGTAATTTATTATAATATGTGTATTAAGTTAACGTGAAAGGAATAAAAAACTCATCTCCTATTATATTATTTTATATTATATTATATTATATTATATCATATTATATTATTTATTAAAATATCATTGTAGTTTTGTATAAAAATTAAGATTCTTATGAAATATGTTAATGTATTAACGTATTTTTGTGTCTTTAGAAATTAGAATAAAGAATATGATGGTAAATATGTTATATGGTCTATATTATAATAGTTAAATTTATAATTGTGTTTTATGTGAAGATAAATGTTTAATTTTCTTATAATATGTGTATTAAGTTAATGAGAAATGAAAGGAAAATTGTTTTCATAATTCTTTCATTTAATATCATCAAATCCTGTTATATTATATTATATTATATTATATTATATGTCAATTTCATAATATACTATGAAAATTATACTACATTTATTTACTATTTATAATATTTTATACTAAAATTATACGTATTATAATCTTAAAAATTACAACTCTATTTCACTTGAAAGTGAATCTATAATTTATTTTAAAGGTTCGGTTAAATTTGTTATGAAGAAAGTAATTAAATTATTGATGAACTGATTTATTTCTTAAACCATTACAGTGATGTATATGGTGGTAGTAATAAGTAATTTATTATAATATGTGTATTAAGTTATTATATTATATTTAAATTTCCCCAGTGGGATCAATAAGGTTTTATCTTATTTTAAATAGCATTTTGTATTCACATGTCATATATCTCAACACGTCATTGTAGTTGTGTATAAAAGATTAAAAAAATTATAAATTATTGATATTTTTATAGTTTTGTTTAGCAATTAGAGTAAAATGTACAGTGGTAAAAATATAATATGTTTTATGTTTTGTAATCTTTAAAATTATACTTTTCTCTATTCTATGTGAAGGTAAATATGTTATTTATTATATGTATATTATCCCTAATATAGGAAATCAAATTTCAAATTATTGTGAAATTATAGTGAATGAAGTTTGTACATAGAAATAAAGAGTTATTAAATAAATAATGTTCTTTTGTCCCCATATAACCCATCAGAGCCGGCCCGCGGCATAGGTGGTATAGCTGAATGCTGGGTCTCCTTTTATCCAGAGGGGAGCCCCGATTGAGGGAAGACAAAAAAATCTAAATTTATAACTTTTACTATTTTTTACTAATATTATTTTAATACTATTATTTCAAAACATAACAAAAAGCCCACAACATCATCAGTACATAGTGTATTAAATAGGCTGTATTTTCTGGGTGGCCTGCAGCATCACCCCCCATCATTTTGAGCTACACAGTTTCTCTTGAGCGTGATCTGCATCGCTTAATGTCAAAACATGAAGCTCTGTAGTTTCTGTGTGAGTGTATGATCACAATGGTTGGTGGTGGAATGGGCTGCGATGCGAGAGGCACCGGCTGATCTCTTTCCTATGGCACCAGATTGGTCAGGACCGGCTCTGTAACCCATGCTGCCATTAGATGCTGAGTGTGTTCCATATGAAGCTGAATACAGTAGACTGTATGTAGTGAACTCTGAGTAGTTTAGTGATCACAGTACATGTAGTTTCCAGGATCACACTGAATGCAGTGCAGTGCTGTAAGCTGACTGTGTCAATGTGTGTCTGTGCTGCTTGTTGCTGCTGTCAACCTTCAGATGAGCCGGTAGTGAAGCCCGTGGTGAGCGTGTACCCAGCAGCATCCAGAGCCCACCTGGAGGGGAAGAGCTCCCTGCTGTGTCTGGCCTCAGCCATGTTTCCTCCTCTGGTCCAGTTCTCCTGGAAAAGACGAAAGGACAACGGTCCTCTGGAGGAGCTGCCCCCTGCTGAGGGAGAGCAGCTGGAGCTCAGAGAGCCGGGACGCACCGCCGCCATCTTGCTGATCCGTCAGCGAGAGAACACGTATAAATACCGCTGCTACGTCCACCACGAGGGGGGCACAGTGGAGGCCCCAGCAGAACAAGGTAATGAAGGCTCGCTGACTGTGTTCAGCAGTGATTCAGCTTCATGTGGAGACGCTGTCAAAGAGAGCAGAGGAGCAGAGGACTGACATTTCTCACTGCAACTCTTAACATGTCACTCCTTTTGTGTTTCAGAGGTTCCAGCATACCTGCCAGCTGACTGTAAGATCACCTGCTGCCTCTCCTTCAACCACCATGTTTCCTTCAGCACTTCACCTTTTATTTTCAATGCTATCATTTAAAGTGTCTGTGTGTCTGTCTGTGTGTGTCAGTGTCCTTCCAGTCTCAGTGCAAGGTGAAGCTGCTCTGTGTGCTGTACACAGTGCTGATAGTGAAGAGTCTGGTGTACTGCTGTGGACTCTCTCTGCTGATGATCCTCAGAAACAAGGGACCGTCCACCAACTGCACACATGCTGACTGACTGGCCTTTTCTCACCATCAAATCTCATCAATTCATCTCATTCATCACTTTGATCACTATTCACAAATATCAATGATGACGTTGAGGCGACCCCTGCTGTCGCCTATATAGTAGGGTTCCTGTTAACCTGCCATTAGGGCCTTCTGGGAACACCTGGGCCCAGTGTTCCCAGCCTATAAAGCCTAGGCTCATGACTCATTCTCTCTCTCTCTTTCCCCGCAGACACCATCGCTGGGCATGTGGCGGCCTTAGGTTCTCCTCGGTTAATCATTTGCTTGTTTTATACATTTTACAACATGCACACACCATTTATATTCTCAATGCACACCTTACACTACTGATACTACTGATATTCACACTCCATACCTTTTAATCCTTTTGTTCTGCATAATTTAATCTACTTTTGTTAAATAGATTAATTGATTTTATCGTCACCACGGTGTGTCTTCCTATTTGTCATGGCCTTGAAAGCCAGGTTGTGACAAATTGGGGGCTCGTCCGGGATTTGAACCCGGGACCTCTCGCATGTTTTAAAATCTTTTTATGCAGGTTAGATACTGTCATCCTAAAAACATAAATCCACACACACACACACACACACACACACACATATATTTACAGTTCCTCAGTATAAATTCTGTGTAGTGTTATTTTGATGCTGTTTATTTCCACTTTTAATTGTGACTTGTATAATAATAGAACATTAAGATGAATCATTAGCTGTCTGGTAGATATTTGATTGTTTACAGTGTTTTTCTGTTCTTGTGTTTCTTTTTAATACATTATACAGAGTCAGATTTTTGTCAAATTCATTCAGTGTAACATTCTCAATAAAGTCTCTGTGTGTTATAAACATACTTGTGTTCGTGGATTTCAGTTTCGCTTCATAGCAAATAATCAGAAACAGAATCAACGTCGTCGGCCGTGTTTGTTGACACCTACAAGTAATGTGACTCTGTTTTTTAGTAGCTCTGAATACACTTTCACACAGCGCCAAGAGAGTGGAATATAATTACAATTCATATCAGACAACTAAACACCTATAGATCTTTCAGTACCCAATTAAAACAATGGATGATTAATACATGTCAGCACTAAACTCTCTTTTTGCTGCTTCTATCTAGATGTCCTGCTTGTCTGTAATGTCGTTTTATATGTATAAATGTCACTACTGTTTCTACTGCTTTTAACAACTGTGTGTCCTTTTACAACTTTTAAACTGCATGTCCTGTTTTATGTTTTTGTTCTGATGTATTTTAGGATACCTTCTGTAACACCTTGGCCAGGAACAGCAGATGAAAAATAGCCTTTTGACTAATTCTGGCATTGTTTATACCATGTGTATTTATTAATTAGCTCTGTCCCTTCACACATGAACTAAACTAAAGAACAAGGAAGACATGAATATAAGCATACAGCTAAACAATGACAACAAAGCTGAACAAAGAGCAAATATATACACACAGCTCTTCTATACAAGTCAGTAGGTGTGGGTGTCCCACCAGGTTCAGTGCTGACCCCCTTTTATAACTGTGTCAGTGTGGATGTAAACCTCTACACCAGGGCTGTCAAACTCAATTTCATCCCGGGCCACATCAGCATTATGTTTGCCCTCAAAGGGCCGGTTGTAACTGTAAGACTATATAAATATATCTACTCTTTATCATATTACATAATTGCCTCTTCATTCGATTATTATTGGTTTTTAGTAATAACTTAATTAATAACTAGCTCTGAAAGCAGAAGTCTAGGAAAAATTATTGCAAGCAGACAAGCAGACAAAATGAGTTCAGTAATAAAAAACACATGCTTGTGCATCGATATATATGCGTGTACGTAGACACAAAAATACTGAATGTGGACACACACACACTCACATTTCTATGTGTTATTATAACATAGAACCCATGAATTTATGAGATTAAGAAACCCTCATCATTACTCATCCATCAAAGATCAAAATGTTTTTTTTGGTCACAGTTGAGAGCGGCAGAACGATGGTATAACAATGTGACGGAGTAGCCATCACTGATGGTGGGCAACGCACACACACATACCCCCAGGCCACACACCAACATTTCCCTTCCTGATTCACTAAGGAGTTAAAACACCTTGCGACATATCCCTCTGCCCTAAACTGTTTTTCAGTAGTGAGACCAAGGGTGCACACTTGAATGTTCAGCTGTTTCCTGTACGCATATATTCACACAAACATTCTTCTTGGACATTTTGGCGACCACATCACTCTGCTAGAGTGCCGCTGCTGGAAACGGCTGATACTGAGACGCTTCAGTGCGCAGGTAACAAAATCGAGATGCATTGTGGGACATGTAGTTTATGGACACCGTACTTCTGTAATGCAGCATAGAATTGTATGATAAGCAAATGATATTCTTTGCAAGCTCTCGCGGGCCACATAAAATTCTGGATTCGGCCCACGGGCCTTGAGTTTGAGACGTTTGCTCTACGCTGATGACACTGTTGTTTACACACATGAACAAACAGCAGAGCTGCTTTGAAGCTACAACTGCTATAAAATGATGACACATCGGCTCCATCAGTCAGGATGAAGGCTGAATGTTAAATTTAACTTGGGACTAGTTTTATTTTCTAGTTGAGACGAACTGTAAATCATTTCATTGAACATATTTGATGTGGATTTAATTAAAAATGAAAGAAACTTGCTGCACTGTAACAAACAGAACAACTGACTCAATATTGAGCATGTTGTTAATATGCATCAATAATAATTCACTGCAAATAATGACACAACAACATAGCTTCTGCTTTTAAATGGTTTATATTTCACAGTTCTTTGTGCTGTGAAAATGCTCTCAGGAACAATCTAAAGCTCCTGATTTAGTTCCTGAGTTCAGCTCCTGGAGCTCCTCACTTCTATGACTATTTGATCAAAAAGCATTTAGAGCTGCTGAACCTGAACAATAATCTATTTGCACGACCACGGTCCTCCAACCAGATGGTTTAAGAGACCAAGCAGACGTTAACAGTTGATGGACGGCCCGGTGGAAAAAAAGCTTCCAGACAACAAGAGGAAAGACAAAGAGCTGCAGAGAGGAAGAGGAGTTGATGAGTGTGTACAGCAGCAGATATGAATCTGTTCTCAGTGGTTATTAGGACTCATAAAAAAACTGTTGACAGAGAATCAACACTTCCTTTCCTGCAGCAGACCGGCTGTGTGGGTTTCCGCTCTGCAGCCTTTCTCACATAAATAACACAACGACAGTTACAACCATCCACTCTGGTTAAACAATCATTCCAGGAACTACAGCTTGATTTCAGCGCTCAGTACTCTCAGTCTCAGCTTTGGGCCCTGTCCACACCTATACAGATGTTTCTAAAAACTGATCCTCTCCGTTTAAAACAATCTGTCCACATGACCTTCGTTTCACTAAATATCTCCGTCCACACTGGAACGCAAAAACAACTCATAATGCTCTCCACAAAGTCACCACCAGTGAGATCAAAAGTTAAGGGTCAAGGGGTTTAGTTAGCACCCTTCTCTCTCCCTTTCCTTCAGCTTCATTACAGTCAGTGTGATAACAGTCATTGTTGGTGGGGGGGATTCCTGTCATCACTCTGCTGTCATCAACTGTCTCTTTACATGATAAATGAGGAAAGGAGGCATACTCTAAGGATTTATCTAACATTCAGTCTGTTGAGATGTCTCAAGTGTCAACTACCAACTTCCTGTGATTGATTGTTGATGAGAGCTCGAGTTGGAGAGAACAGATTGACTGGGTTAGTAGGAAAATAAATAAATCTATTGGTATAATAAGAAGGGTTAGTCCTCTTGTCACCACAAACTGTCTCCTTACTCTTTATCACAGTCTAATTTATTCCTCCAAAAACGTTTTGTGAGGATTACAACTCGATCAGAGTCACACATCTCCTCTGCTCCTCTATTTCACAAACTCCACATTCTTACTATTTATCACATCAATATTTCTCACATAAGTGTTTTTATTTATAAGATACTTTCTGGTGGGAATATTCCTGAGCAGTTGTTTTAGAGCAAATTCTCAGGTCTATTCTTACTCAACCCGTCAGTCTCTAGATCTTCATCCTCCTAAACTCCTCACTAGTAGAGGTCAGTTTTTGATAAGATTTAGAGGAACCAAATTATGAAGTAACTTTTCACATCTATCATAAAACTGTTCATCTATTAAATGTTTCAAAAGATGCTTAAAGGGTCATTTAATTACTGTTTTGTAATTGCTTTTCTCCATGTTGTCCATGTATCACCACACTCATAGTGTGATGTTTGATTTCTATTGTCCAGAAGTCAATGTGGGTGTTTAAACCAATATCTCCCTCACAAACACAAACCATACACTTACACACATCACACACATTTCTTGTCTTTTTTTTATATATTTATTATTATTGTTGTTATTATATATATATCATGTTCTAATTGTTTGCCATCACTATTATGTAGTCATATTATTTCTGTATATTAATCTTGTCTCTAGGTGAAGTCTTCAGATAAACCCAGTGGGTTTTCTGCCTCTTCCTTCACTGTATATTATTCATTTATTTATTTGTTATGTTTGTGTTGTCTTCATTTGTGCAAAATAAATAAACAATAAACAATAAGGGAGGTCATTCAGGTTTATGTCCATCTCCCTTCTGAGTGCTCCAAACCTCTCCTTCAATCCCCATTCAGCCTCCACATGTTTAATGTGTTCCTGCTTTGGCCTCTTGTGACTGGAACATGTTTCAGATGTAAAGTAGTAATTAGTCCGAGCAGTGCTAACAAAACGTTAAAATAAGCCAATAGTCCGCCGCTCATTACACAAAGCAGCAATGGGCGCTAAATGAGGAGAGGACGCCATCGTTTCTCAAACGCTCCGTTTTACACGTCCACACAGATACGAAGTAACCGCAGTTTTTAAAAAATTAAATTTGAAACAATCTGTCCACATGACCTTCATTTTACTAAATATCTCTGTCCACACTGGAACGTAAAAACGACTCTAAATGTTCTCCACAAAGTCACCACCAGTGAGATCACAAGTTAAGGGTCAAAGGATTTAGACATGAACACAAGTATGTTTATAATACACAGACACTTTATTGAGAATGTTACACTGAATGAATTTGACAAATCTGAATCTGTATAATGTATTAAAAAGAAACACAAGAACAGAAAATACTTTAAACAATCAAACATCTACCAGACAGCTAATGATTCATCTTAATGTTCTATTATTATACAAGTCACAATTGAAGGAAATAAACAGCATCAAAATAACACTACACAGAATTTATACTGAGGAACTGCAAATATAAATGTGTGTGTGTGTGTGTGTGTGTGTGTGTGTGTGTGTGTGTGTGTGTGTGTGTGTGTGTGTGTGTGTGTGTATGAATTTATATTTTTAGGTTGACAGTATCAAACAAAAAAGGTTTTACGAGCCCCCAATTTGTCACAACCTGCCTCTCAAGGCCATGACAAATAGGAAGACACACCGTGGTGACGATAAAATCAATTAATCTATTTAACAAAAGTAGAGTAAATTATGCAGAACAAAAGGATCAAAAGGTATGGAGTGTGAATATCAGTAGTATCAGTAGGGTAAGGTGTGCATTGAGAATATAAATGGTGTGTGCATGTTGTAAAATGTATAAAACAAGCAAAAGATTAACCAAGGAGAACCTAAGGCCGCCACATGCCCAGCGATGGTGTCTGCGGGGAAAGAGAGAGAGAGAATGAGTCATGAGCCTAGGCTTTATAGGCTGGGAACACTGGGCCCAGGTGTTCCCAGAAGGCCCTAATGGCAGGTTAACAGGAACCCTACTATATAGGCGACAGCAGGGGTCGCCACAACGTCATCATTGATATTTGTGAATAGTGATCAAAGTGATGAATGAGATGAATTGATGAGATTTGATGGTGAGAAAAGGCCAGTCAGTCAGCATGTGTGCAGTTGGTGGACGGTCCCTTGTTTCTGAGGATCATCAGCAGAGAGAGTCCACAGCAGTACACCAGACTCTTCACTATCAGCACTGTGTACAGCACACAGAGCAGCTTCACCTTGCACTGAGACTGGAAGGACACTGACACACACAGACAGACACACAGACACTTTAAATGATAGCATTGAAAATAAAAGGTGAAGTGCTGAAGGAAACATGGTGGTTGAAGGAGAGGCAGCAGGTGATCTTACAGTCAGCTTGCTGCAGAGCTGGCAGGTGTGCTGGCTCTCTCTCTGGAGGACAGGAGGCTGCTGGAGCTGGAACCTCTGAAACACAAAAGGAGTGACATGTTTGGAGTTGCAGTGAGAAATGTCAGTCCTCTGCTCCTCTGCTCTCTTTGACAGCGTCTCCACATGAAGCTGAATCACTGCTGAACACAGTCAGCGAGCCTTCATTACCTTGTTCTGCTGGGGCCTCCACTGTGCCCCCCTCGTGGTGGACGTAGCAGCGGTATTTATACGTGCTGTTCTCTGGCTGACGGATCAGCAAGATGCCGGCGGTGCGTCCCGGCTCTCTGAGCTCCAGCTGCTCTCCCTCAGCAGGGGGCAGCTCCTCCAGAGGACCGTTGTCCTTTCGTCTTTTCCAGGAGAACTGGACCAGAGGAGGAAACATGGCTGAGGCCAGACACAGCAGGGAGCTCTTCCCCTCCAGGTGGGCTCTGGATGCTGCTGGGTACACGCTCACCACGGGCTTCACTACCGGCTCATCTGAAGGTTGACAGCAGCAACAAGCAGCACAGACACACATTGACACAGTCAGCTTACAGCACTGCACTGCATTCAGTGTGATCCTGGAAACTACATGGACTGTGATCACTAAACTACTCAGAGTTCACTACATACAGTCTACTGTATTCAGCTTCATATGGAACACACTCAGCATCTAATGGCAGCATGGGTTACAGAGCCGGTCCTGACCAATCTGGTGCCATAGGAAAGAGATCAGCCGGTGCCTCTCGCATCGCAGCCCATTCCACCACCAACCATTGTGTTCATACACTCACACAGAAACTACAGAGCTTCATGTTTTGACATTAAGCGATGCAGATCACACTCAAGAAAAACTGTGTAGCTCAAAATGATGGGGGGTGATGCTGCAGGCCACCCAGAAAATACAGCCTATTCAATACACTATGTACTGATGATGTTGTGGGCTTTTTGTTATGTTTTGAAATAATAGTATTAAAATAATATTAGAAAAAAACAGTAAAAGTTATAAATTTAGATTTGTTTGTCTTCCCTCAATCGGGGCTCCCCTCTGGATAAATGGAGACCCAGCGTTCAGCTATACCACCTATGCCGCGGGCCGGCTCTGATGGGTTATATGGGGACAAAAGAACATTATTTATTTAATAAGTCTTTATTTCTGTGTACAAACTTCATTCACTATAATTTCACAATAATTTGAAATTTGATTTCTTATATTAGGGATAATATACATATAATAAATAACATATTTACCTTCACATAGAATAGAGTCAAGTGACATTTTATAGATTACAATACATAGATCATAATACTGTATATATTTTACCACTGTATAGTATAGCAACAAACCTATAAATACATCAATAGTGTTTAAAAATATATTTTTAAACTTTTATACACAACTACAATGTTAAGATATATGACATGTGAATACAAAATGCTATTTAAAATAAGATAAAACCTTATTGATCCCCCTGGGGAAATTTAAATATAATATAATAACTTAATACACATATTATAATAAATTACTTGTCACTACCACCATATACATCACAGTAATGGTTTAAGAAATAAATCAGTACATCAATAATTTAATTACTTTCTTCATAACAAATTTAACTGAACTTTTAAAATAAATTATAGATTCACTTTCAAGTGAAATAGAGTTGTAATTTTTAAAATTATAATACGTATAATTTTAGTATAAATTAGTATAAAATAGTATAAATAGTAAATACATGCAGTATAATTGTCATAGTATATATATATTATGAAATTGACATAAAATATAATATAATATAATATAATATAATATAACAGGATTTGATGATATTAAAAGAAAGAATCATGAAAACAATTTTTCTTTCATTTCTCATTAACTTAATACACATATTATAATAAATTAAACATTTATCTTCACATAAAACACAATTATAAATTTAACTATTATGATATAGACCATATAACATATTTACCATCATATTCTTTATTTCAATTTATAAAGACGCAAAAATACGATAACAGTTTTATTTTTTATACAAACTACAATGATATTTTAGTAAGTAACATAACATAATATAATATAATATAATATCATTTGATATAATATAATATAATATAATTTGATATAATATAATACATTGTATTTACCACCATTTACTTTTTACTACGAGGTATATTTTGCCATTTAAAAATGATTTATTAATTTTCTATACAACATATTTAAAGTTATTTGTTTTTCAAGATATATTTCCTGACACATTTTAAATAGTGTGTAATATCATACACACATATACATATTTTCCTTCACATGAAATAGAGTCAAGTGTCATTTTAAAGATTACAATACATAAAACATGTAAAATATTTAACACTGTATAGTTTACTCTAATTGTTAAACAAAACTATAAATGCATCAATATTTTGTTTTGTTTAACTTTTATACACAACTACAATGTCGTGTTAAGATATGTGACATGTGAATAAAAACTGCTATTTAAAATAAGATAAAACCTTATTGATCCCCATGGGGAAATTTTATATAATATAATATAATATAATATAATATAAAATAATATAATAGGAGATGAGAGTTTTTTGTTCCTTTCAGGTTAACTTAATACACATTTTATAATAAATTACATATCAACATATACATCATTGTAATTCCTAAAGAAATAAATCAGTACATCAATAATTTAATTATTACTTTTTACTTACTTTTTTCATAACAATGTTAACTTAACTTTTTAAATACATTTTTTTTACCTCCAAGTAAAATTGAGTGGTAATTTTAAAAATTTCAATACGTATTACATATATATTTATATGTCTTATTATCTAATATCTTATTGATCCCCATGGGGAAATTAACAAGTAATATAATATAATATAATATA